>NW_019725005.1:0-4690 GCF_002891405.2 Cryptotermes secundus | reverse complement strand
AGTACAGTTGCCTCATTCCCTTGAAGTGAAGTGTTGAGGATATTTAGTTTCTCAAATATATCTGTGAGGTAAGCCATTTTCAATAAAAAAATCCTTGTTGCTAAAACTGTCTGCCAGTGAGTGATTTTCCCCATTTAAAAAACAGAACACCTCATGCCTCAGCTTAAACATTCTCTTTAATACCTTGCCTCTTGAAAGCCATGGAGCATCACTAAAAAACAACAGAGTGGTGTGTTCGGCACCCATTTCCTCACACAGCATTTTAAAATGTCTAGACTTCAGAGGATGCGGGTGCTGCCGAACTATCAACGCTGTCTCTGGCATACGCGTTTTATAATTGCTGGTAAAGAGAATAATTATTAGTTATTTTGAAATTCATGATAATTAAAGCCTGTAAAGCTGCCCCCCCCGAGGGTTGCGCCCCCAGTTTGAGAACCACTGGGTTAAATGATCCCAAATGCAGCCATTGGAAACCAACCAACCAATATGTGAAGAAATATTACTAAGAAATAGTAATTCTAACTTAAATGGTGGGAACAGTGATGTTAGTAATATTGAATGTGGTATTAGCAGTGACAATTGTAATAGTAAGAATGATTGTGTGTACAATTGTATCATCATAATCTACATGTTGAAGGAAATTTCCTCATTATGTATGAAATAATTGCAGGAACTCAGGTTTCTTAAAGAGTCTACTTCAAAACGTGTTTCGACTGATGCCTGTACAAGTGTTACAGGGAACAGACCCTAAATATAAAGTTCATAAGGCATCAGAAATGTTCACTTCACCTCCATCTCTGGCATTTTCCCAGGCATACAGCAGTGAGATGTTGGAGTATATGTCTTGCTGGGTAAGCTTAGCACAGTTCTGAAATTATCCTAATATTAACCATTATTGTCTGGGAATGGGGGATTTTGTTACTGTAAGTGCTGGCAACAATGATATTTGTATTGCAAAAATGTGACATTAGGCTAGCTGAACTGTCCTCATGCCATCACAGTGTAATGCTTGGCCAGTAAAGGTTAAGGAATCTGGAACAAGTACTTGCATATTAACATAAATAATCAGGCCTACACAGACTTCCTACAAATCTAGGAACCACCTCCAAAAACTAGGAATAAGAATACAGCACAAAATATCTTGTGTGAGAAATTTATTCATTTTTGTTAACAAAAAGCAATTGAAATGTTCATCCACTTCCTTTCACACTTGGGGAAAACCCAACACACTCTTGCTAGGATATGGGAAGAGGAATGATGATTGTATGGACAATTAAAATGATAAGAAAGACACACTTGAGAAAGGAGATGAATGAATGAAAGGTTGGGGTGAGGAAACTGTTTTAATGTGAAGGAGGAAAGAAGGGGGAGAGGAATGATGACAAGACAGACAAGTAGAAGGGATGGGAGAAAGGAAGGAAGTAGATAAAGATATAAAGATGTGAAAGGAATAAAAGAAAGGAAGGAAGAAAGAATTTTGACCGTTTTACCTTGTCATACATTAGTAGTAATATAACAGAAGAAAATTCTAAGCTCCATCATGAAAATTATAGGTGCCATGGTGACCTGGCACCTGGGATTTGTGCAGGTTTGTAATAAATCATGAACTCCTTATTAAATTTGTGAAATGTCTGTACAGTGCTGTTCAGAATGCCTGATTACCCTGAGTTCTATCTTGAACCATGGAGATGAAGATATATGTAGGTAAGTCAATAAGTAAGTTACAAATGGATACAGAACTTAAACAAATAAGAGTACTGATTTGAAAAATGCTTTTATTTCTCAGCATAATCTCCCTGTACATTGAGGCAATTGTCCCATTGTTTCACAACCCCCTAAAACCCAGCAGCATACAATTCTTTGGGCTGCTGTCGGAACCAGGCGTGTTCATACAGCATGGCCTACCTCATAATGCATCACAAGTTGCATTCTTCCGTTGAATGGCCTTACAAAGTTTCCTGAGGATGGTACAGTAGGAGTCGACATTTGCGGTTTGTCCTTGAGGCTGGAATGTGGTGAGCAGTATGCCTTCGTAATCCCAGAAGAATGTGAGCGTCACTTTCCTGTGGAGGATGGTGTCACTTTAAACTTTTTTTTTGGCAGGCGACTTAGGACGTTTCCACTGCATTGACGCACGCTTTGGCTAGTAATGATGAACCCAAGACTCATCACCTGTGACAATTCAGGCTAGCATATCGTGTCCATCATGGTAGCAACTGACATGCTGTAATGCCAGACCCATTCTTTGCATTTTGTGTTGTGGGTCAGCATGCGCAGCACCCATTGTGCACATACTTTATGAAAACCTTTCCTGTCATGCATTATGAGGTAGGCCATGCTGTGTGAACACGCCTGGTTCTGACAGCAGCCCCAAGAATTATATGCTGCTGGTTTTCAGGGGCTTGTGAAACAATGGGGCAAGTGCCTCAATGTACAGGGAGATTATGTTGAGAAATAAAAACATTTTTCAAATCAGTACTCTTATTTGTTTAAGTTCTATATCCATTTGTAACTTACTTATTGTCTTACCCTCGTACAACACTATAATTTTACCAATTTTGTGTGTGTGTATGGAACTTGAATTTTCATCATAAGAGGAATAGTTTGAAGATGTTAGAGAACAAAGTACAGACGAGAATAATCGGACCTAAGGAAGAGGAAGAAACAGAATTGAGAAAATTATGTAATGAGGAATTTCATAACTTTTACTAGTTGAAAACAGTAGACAAATAGGGTTTGAGGGTATGGATTAGATTCAACTGACTCAGGATTTGGTCAGTGATAGGCTTTTGTGAACATGGTAATTAAATCATGTTCCATAAAGGCAAGGAGTGTGTGCAGCACGGAAGTGGCTGTGGTCTATTCTAAACTGTATCTGTGTATCGCTTTTGCTTTTGCCACATCGTTTGATATTCAGATCTGTGTTGTAAGGTGTACTGCAGTGCTTTGCAAAGACTGCCAGCATTGGTGCGGCAGTGGTGGAGTGAACTGGAGCCAAAAGTAGCGAGCCTTGTGGAGCAAGTAACATCAGTACACTGTGCACCTCTTTTATGTGCACAGGAGATGAAAGTGATACAAAGCAAAGACATGCATCATGGTAACATGCTGGTAATTAACACCACTACAGATACAAATCAGGGCTGTTATAAATGTTTGGGTGGTAATAAATTAGTGCAATTTTTTAAATGGTTACAGATACACACATGAAACAACTTGAAAATGGCATGGAAATAAGGTAAATTTATCTAGAGATAATTGAAATATGCTCCATTAGTTACTCTGCAAATATCAGTGTGATATTGGAATTTTATCCATGTATGCCTTAACTGTGACTCATCATTGCCAATAGCCTGCGTTATTCACTGTAAAAGCTCTCATAGGGACTGTGGCACCTGAGGTTGGTATGCATGGTCTTCCACTTATCCCCATAGGTAGACATCATATGGAGTAAGGTCTGGGGATCTAGGGGGCTAAGGAATGGGTCGTGCTTGCCTGTCCCAAACTTTTACACTTGAGATGCCATTATATAACGATTGGAGTGCCACTCATGGCTGTTATGTTACAATCAATGTTACCAATGAAAATGAGTTTTCATGCTCTTTTAAAGTTGTTTCATAGTTCTGTCTGTAACCGTTTTGAATATACAGTGATTTCTTATCACACAAATCATTTATAATAGTTTTGTGTATTATTACTGCATTACTTTCAACTAGATATAGCACTTATTGGTAAGGATCATGCACATTTACAAAGTATGATGATAGCTCTGGATTATTTTATATTCAGGACCCCTTTGGTCTGAGCAGGAATATGTTCGATTTGCATTTGGGAGATACAGAGTAGATTATCTGTTGCTATGAATGCCGAAAAAGTGATTTCAAATAGGCAAATGATTACTCAGAATTTCTATATACCATGCAGGAAAAGTATGATGTACAAAATATGAAAATAGGGCATGCATAATTATCCATGCTTTAGTCCCAGATTATGTGCAGACTTGTACATAATGGAACTATTATCAGTTCCTGTTTTACTGAGCACTTTGGTAAACGTGGCAAGTCCTTGTATAGTCTGTAGGCTAAACTTTGCACACCTATTCATGTTCAGATCACAGATGTCTAGTGAATATGAATGTTTTAACTCCAAAAATAGGAGCCCCCAAGCACAAAATTTTGATTTTCTCAAAGGCAGCTTTAACAACTTTGATTTTGTTTCTATAATGTTTGGAGACCATTTCCCTAAATGAAACTGCATAGGTGATATCTTCAGGAAAATAATGGTATGCTCTGTAGCATCCCAAATGGAAGATATAAATTTTCTCAAAACTGCATGACAAATTTTGATTAAACTTCAACCATTTTAATTATTCATGTTAATTAAATTTTAATCATTTAAATTATTCATGCTTAAAATAGATAATTTTGTGAAATAATATTTTAAGGCAGTAAAGGCTGTGATCCATTAGCTATATGTGAGAAAATATACCTTTGCATCAATCTTTTTTTAATGGGGGAATCTCACTTTTAATACTAAACACACATTCAAGATAACGTGCTGTTCTTTGCTTCTAAGTATTTGTGTGCTCCAGAAAACCATCATTAGTAGTTCTTTCATAACACACACTTCATGCAGTCATGATAACACGGAAAGGCAGGCAGGCTGTTCCATTTAGGGAGTCAGCAATTGATAC
>NW_019725004.1:753774-757597 GCF_002891405.2 Cryptotermes secundus | reverse complement strand
CGCCACCATTCACTACGCTTTCCAGACTGACACCAAATTATACCTCGTTCTAGATTACGCGCGTGGTNTCTACGGACCAAATCTTATGAACGAAGTTTTACAGAAGATGAAGCAAGAATTTACATCAGTGAGACAATTCTGGCG
This sequence comes from Cryptotermes secundus, assembly GCF_002891405.2. Classification (NCBI taxonomy): domain Eukaryota; kingdom Metazoa; phylum Arthropoda; class Insecta; order Blattodea; family Kalotermitidae; genus Cryptotermes; species Cryptotermes secundus. The sequence continues at coordinate 757,453 of NW_019725004.1, read as the reverse complement.
CTGGAATATCTCCACAAGCGGGGCATCATGCACCGCGACGTTAAGCTGGAGAACATTTTGCTTGACTCAGATGGACACGCAGTCCTCTCAGACTTCGGTGTCAGCAAGATGTTCCTTCCATGTGAGCAGCATCAAGCACATTCATATTGTGGTACATTAGGCTACATGGCCCCAGAACTGATTGAAAGCAGTGACGCGGGCTATGACATGGCAGTGGACTGGTGGAGTCTTGGCATCGTTACACATGAACTCCTCACAGGGGGGGAGTCACCATTTGAAACTCGAAGTGTATCACAGACAAGGAAGGAAATAATTCACCGAATAATTGAGGACGAACCCTGTATCCAAAATGACTTATCCGTTCATGCGAAAGATTTCATCTCTAAATTATTAGTCAAGGATCCACGAAAGCGTTTAGGTGGAGGAGAAGACGGTGCTGAGGAACTCAAAAGACATCCATTCTTAAATGGAATGAACTGGTCTGATCTGGAACAGAAGAAAATATCGGCACCATTTGCACCCCAAGAGACAAACGAGTCACAAGGCAGCAACTTTGTTGAGGAATCGAGCCCCATAAGTTTTGCTGGCTCACCTATCTTTAGTGCAGCCCCCCAGACGACTCTTACAAACTTACCTGATAGCGAATTTCCAAACTGTGACGATATATTCTGGGGATATTCATATGTTTCACCATCAGTCCATTGTAGTTAATATGAAGCGAGTGATGAAGGGCTGCCCAAACTCAGCTGATCTTATAACTTGTAGGATAGAGTCCCTGAATAAGGAACTGAGTGAGGCAAAACGTGTACAGGTGAGATCCATCATGGAGAAATGAAGATTGGAATCAGACTTGAGAGGTGCCATAGAAAAGATGGAGTTCCTGGAAGCAGAATTCACCAAGACCAACTGGGTATGAAAGAGATACAATAGTGAGGAACGGACGATGAAATGACTGAGAAGTGCCATAAAAACAACCACGTCACTGAAAGAGGAATTTGCTGAGACAAACAGTGCGCGGCAGAGATGTATTAGGAAGATAAGGAGGCTGAGAACAGACATAAGAAGTGCTACATAGAGACTGACGTTCCTAAAAGCGGAATTGCGATATGAGGCTGTCCACCTTCCTCATGCCTACAGGGCATCAGCTAAAGATTTTGTAGTTGAGTTGTATGTGGTGAATAGATCCAATTACCAAATGAAACCTCGGCTATAGTCACCCCATAAAAGCGTGACAACTGGGGCAAGAAATGGTTGGCTTCGAAGCTATATCGCCACACTATTGAGTTGGAACAAACGATGGCACGTCTGCTGGCTGAAATGAAACGTAACCAAGCCAAGACGGACGTCAATCTGAAGGAAATGAAAGAAGAAAGGACAGCTGCCCACGAACTCCTGAAACATGATATGCTGGCCAAGATGAGAGCCAACCAAGAATGGATGGATGCCAAGAGGGATGTCCATCGCGAAAGGATGATGGCCATGATGGACTCTTAACTAGAGAAAATCGAGGCCGCGGTGGATGTGTTCGAAAAAAGTTGGGGGAAACGGCCCCGACGGATTCGGAAGCCGTAACGGAGAAGCAGGACAAGATGAGAGCCAACCAAGAATGGATGGATGCCAAGAGGAATGTCCATCGCGAAAGGATGATGGCCATGATGGACTCTTAACTAGAGAAAATCGAGGCCGCGGTGGATGTGTTCGAAAAAAGTTGGGGGAAACGGCCCCGACGGATTCGGAAGGCGTAACGGAGAAGCAGGACGCCCCTAAGGAAGAGCCCGCAGAGGTAACTATGCGAGCGCTGGAAGACCGATATCCGGACAGAATTCTTACCACAGGGCGAGGGGGGGTCCTGCCGTCCGCAGACGGATGACCCACAGTGCCGTCCCTGTACCGCGCAAGGGATACGGCCGTCAGAGACCACGCAAGGACGAACGTTCAGGAAGAGACGTCGGGCGCTACAGGACTGCACTAACAGAGTAAGGGACCGATGCCTGAAAGGTCAGCTACATCTATGAAGCATGAGGGCTTTCAACAAGACCATGAGGCAAACTCTCGAACTGGAGGTTCGTGAAACGAGTAGTCGGGATTTCCATTGGGTTATGGGAGTGAGTGACTGGACATTATGGAGGGTTCGGCCCACCTCCGAAACCAAAGAAGAGACTACTAGAAGCTTAAGGAGAGAGAAATATAGGAGCATCGACCAGTCTCGGAACTTCTGCCTGCACCTATAGGAAAAGGATGATGATGGTGATACACCCGGACCGTTTGGCGCCTTATCAGGGGGCCGCTCGAGACGAGCGACTTAAGGAGGAAGCAGCAGGAACAGTTCAGGAGTAATCAAAGTGAGAATCGAGCCACGTGGAAGGCGAGACCAATCACAGACGTCATAAGCACAGCCCTCAGAACAGAAATGGCTATACGCTTGTAGGCGTTGGAGGAGCATTGAAACACGTTACAAGGCGACAACCAATGAAGATAAAGCCGACTGAGAAGGCTTAGTGCGTGCTGTAATGAATTGTAGTTTGTGTGTGAATTACTGACAGCGATATGGTTACTTGTACTTACGTTCTCTAACAGTTCAATAAATCCAATTACAAATGCAAACTCCGTCTATAAACACTCCATAAAATTGTGACAATATCAAATTCTTCTGAGGAAACTAAAAGTAAAAAGTAAAGTTATCCCAGTACTTAATTATATAATTAAGCACTATACCATGAAGGCATATAGGGAAGTGGTGGTATAGCTGCGCTGTGATGCCCCAAATTTGAGATTAGAAAGAGGATGGTATTACCCAAAAAAGCTAGAGACTTGCGAAAAGAGTTTCGCAGTTATTGCCTTAAATTGTAAACACCGGGACGGGCAAGTAGGTTAAGAATGTGAAGACTCAGCAAGTCTCGGTGTACCACAAAGCCAGTAGCTTACCTCACTCGTACACTGGATTACTCGTGAAAGACTGCTTACACAGCAAGGAGACGCAGGGGGGTCCGCCCACAACCACCCATGAAAGCCAATGAGGAGGTTATCATGAGGATGGAGGACACTGAGGGGGAGTCACTCACCCTCTTTCGTCAAGGCTGAATCAGCGGAAATAAACCCATAAATTAGGGAATTTCGGGGGACTTGGACACGTTCTATCACAGAATATTCCGTTGTCAGCCGAAGGCGCTCTTCAACATGGGTCTGACGAGTGCTGGACGTCAGCCGGCATCTTGTACTACAGGTGGGTTTGTTTACGCATATTAGCCATGCCGAGTGATAATATCATTGTTTCATAGTATTGGTGACACAGTGTTGTGGAGCTATTGAATGTGCAGTTTCCAGTGTACCCAGTGAGCCCGAGGGTAGGATAATAGATTCATGTACAGGCCTAGGACATTCGTCAGGCAATCAGTGGTTTATAGTATATATATCAAGGTTAGGGTTAGTGTGTTGTAGTAAAGATAGTAGGCGGGATTTAATACGTAGAACCTAGGACAGAGTAGGTTAAGAGGTACAGGTAGTGTACATATATATGTCGAGAGTGAGAAATATAACTAGGGTAGATTATGTAGATGAGACCGTACGATAGATAGGTAATCATATATCATGTGTAATCAGAAATGTACAGGAAAAATATATATGTTCACGAGGGGGACTTGCATGCCCTCGTTAATCAAGTCAGAGAGAGAGAGAGAGA
>NW_019725004.1:735806-752310 GCF_002891405.2 Cryptotermes secundus | reverse complement strand
TGGAGCTGAGCCCTTCTTGAGGAGCCGCCAATTCTGCAGCTACTCAAGAATTTCCCAGCATTTTATGGAACCCGAAAGTTCATTACCGTGTTCACAACAGCCCTCCACTCGTCCCTATCCTGAGCCACATCAATATAATCAATGCCATCCCATCCTGTCTCTCTAAGATCAATTTTAATATTGTCCACCCACCTACGCCTTGGTCTTCCCTGTGGTCTCTTTCCTTTTGGCTTTCCCATCAATATCCTATATGCATTCCTCGTCTCCCCAATTCGCGCTACATGCCCTGCTCACTTCATACTCCTTGACTTGATCATTCTAATTATACTTGGAGAAGGGTATAAGTTATGAAGCTCCTCATTATGCAGTTTTCTCCAACCTCCCGTCACTTCATCTCTCTTCGGTCCAAATATTCTCAACACCCTGTTCTCAAAATTTTCTGTTTATATTGATAAGAAAGAAGGTAAGATATGAGAGGGGAAGTACACATTAATGACAGAACAAAATTTCAGATTACAGATATGAATGATCAGAACGTTTAAATGTTGAAAGACCACTTACCCAACTCAACTTAATTTGATGAAACAATAGATGTTACACGTTAGTTATTATGGGGTGAAGTAAGAAGTAAAATTGTAAGGAGATGATTGAAGTTACATTGGACTGTAATGAGTGATGTTAAAGGAATTGTGGATGTTCAAAATTACTTATGAATTAAGAAACGTTAAGGTAGTGCATTACCTGTACATAAATGATTTATACTCAATCATATCATTTATTGCTTTATTGCTATGTAATGTTTAGATACTGCTATATGTTAAACTTAGGGTAAGTGTAAATTTTGATGACCTTAAGCTGCCATGACTTTTGCAGCAAGCATTAATTAAAGGACAGTATGAACTAACCAATATGTAAGTGACCAACCATGAGCAAGGCTACTTACGCTGGATGACGGCAGGCTTGCGGGATAGGAACAGATTATTTGGTGTTTAAGAAAGGAAATTATAAGGGGATTAACATTTATATTTGATTACAGTGAGTAAACTGTTAGAGTTTTAGGATGACTTGATTAATTTAAATAATAGTCTGTCCTCGCCAGTACGAGATGCCCAAGGAACTGAGGAGGAGGAGAAGGAGAAACGACATGACCGATACTAAATCACAATGAACAAGTTACAGGAACAATCGAAGCAGCGATCTGGAAGCCGATGTTGCCGAAGGAGCAAACCACTACTTGTGACAACCAATAGCACTTGGCGCCGAAGGATGGTCGCCAAGAGAAGCATCGCAGGACAAGGATTACGCGGGTGTGCAACCTGAGCTGAGCTGCAGACTGTGCGGCCGCTGGACTTGACCATTTTGGCCCGCAAAGCTAGGACACCAAAGATAGAAGATGGAAAGACAAAAAAAAAAAGAGAAAACCAACCATCCAGAAACTTTTAAGTTATTTTAAAGTAGAGTTTGGCAACGACCGTTTAAAACTTTGACTAGCATGAAGTTATGCCCTTTGACTAACGACTTAACGTTGCTGGAAAATTATATCACCGGGAACTGTACACATGGTATTTGCAATATATTTATTTTAACCGACTGCTTTTATTACTTAGAGAACTAGAACGACAGAGAAAGAGAGAGTGACGTCACATCCTGCAATATCTACACATCAGTACGAGTGAACGACAGCACCTTACAGCAGAACGGATACACTTCGCCAGACCAGCGAGACTACGACACCGGAAGCGACTGATAACGTCAGCTGTTGGCAGTAGCATCCTGGATCAACGGGTGTAATGCCACAAGAATGCGAACCATGTGATAACATTAGTGAAATTACTATATGGACTGAACGAGTTTGCGAATGAAGTCAAGAACGGGAGAGACTAATGACAAATTTGTGTTAAACTTGTAAAACAAAATCAAGTGATGTTCGGACTTAATGAACAAAACAAAGAGGATGTGTGTGAACAGTTAAAATTGTTTGGACGTTTTAAGAAAATTTATGTAAGAAGGATACGAAGTTGTAATTGTTGGTTTGAAAGCAAATGTACTAGGTAAAATTGTAAGGAAAGATGGAAATTTACCTTTAGGAAGTTATAATTTCCATTTAAGGAGGGGGCAGTGTTGTGCCCAGGATTTTGAAACTTGATTTTGATGTTTAAATTATAATATTAAGGCTTAGCGGATATGAATTTATGGGTGAGTTAGAATGATGAAACGAACTACGGAATCGAGCTGGCTCATGTATCCTGTTATTCATGATTATTCATTTCCGTTAGTCAGCCACTTCCCATCATGTGGCACAAAGTATGAGGCAGTCAGGAAAGACCAAATATAGGCAAGTTTTAAGAACCATAGGGAATCGCCGATTCCCAATGCGTCCATGAGGACGGAAGCACGCCCATGGATCCAGATGGTATAAGAACCCTGGGACCAGGGGCGGGGAGCGCTAAGACTGGACGATTGTCGCCAGACGCCAGAGAGTACGCTTTTCGAGCCCGAGGGGCACGACGTCGCGGAATCGCGAGGGGCATCTCTGACCCAGGAACCGCGAGAGATGGGATCATAGTTGTTACCCACGAAGGGAGCACGTGAGTACTTGCCAATGGTTGGTCACCCGACGAAGTGACGGGTCACTCGAAAGAAGTGACAGGTCACCCGTCTTGAGTTTACTATCTTGTAATAGGTTAGGCTAAGTTAGGGAGCATCAGTTGGAAGTAGAGAGAATTAAGGAGAAGGCCAGCAGGGACAAAGTAAGCTACATGTTGTAGGTGGAGTGAGACAAGAAGGACGGAGGCTATCACCACTCCGGATCGCTCGATGTATTTCAGACTATAGGACCTTCATTGACCTATGTAATCACTAGACTTATTTCGCTTTAGATATTGTTACTTTTGCTTGTGCACAGGAGGACGAGGAAGGGGATAGGACACGCTACAAGAACGGGAGCCACAAGGCATCCATTTTACTTGCTTTAGTTGTAATCAACACACTTATAATATATACACATTTTTGCTTTAGTGATGTATTGTTGTGAAACTGCATGTATGTGAAACCTGTACTACTTTCCCTTTGTGAGTCCCGGGGTTGGAGAGAGATACCTACTGGTGCCCCGAGGGGGGGAGTAGGCCACGACCCCCTGCGGCACAACAGCAGGGAAGACAATGACACTTAAGGGAATACTAGGTTCAGTTAACATCACAGCGCATTTCTATCCTACTCTATGTTGCTATATACATAATATATACACCATTTTCCGACGTTCGTCGGTTCGCATTACTTGTGGGTTATGATCCTGTAGCACGCACATTGGTTCCATCCTGTCACCCTGCTATTGGGTATCCTATGCCACTACATCTCTTTCTTGGTAAACCTAGTCCATCTAGTCTTCACTTTCTCTCCCTGGGGTTTACACTTTAATATTATCACACTTGATGCTCATGGCTATATGAAGTAAGTCTACTTACGTGAGCTGAGGAAACAGGCGCTCGCCATCACCAACTTACAACTACTCATCGCCATCACTCTCTCGGCGGTAACCTACGGCTGAACTCTATGACAATTAATAATATTAAAAAAGTAAAAAGTTCTTTGATTGATTCCTCTAGAGTTTATGTACCCTCTTTTTGCTTACTCGCTGGGTTCCGGGGGTGTATTCACCCGCCCATCCTGACGTGATTTGGGGTCGGTGTGGCCCACTAATTGGCTGTTTATCGAAAGGGGATTGGCTCTTTCAGGTCTAACGCCCTCTCTGACTCAGCGTTTTCCTCATGCCATAGTATTTATGACCCACTTCATATAGCTTCTTCCTCAATGTCAGCGTTATTAGCTGTCGTCTTAACATTCTGATTGCAAAGCGATTGTCTGTTACACTTCTTTGCAAACCCAAGCTTCCTGGTACATTTCATTATTTCTAGTTCTTAATATTAAAGGCTAGATACCCTTATTCCAGATTACCAAAAAATAACATATCTACTTGTACATTGATCCCTGTGGTACACCATACTTCACTTTCTTACATGATGAATTATAACTGGTTTTGACACTGCCGTCAGTGTTTTTTATTTCTACATATTGGATTGTGTTTGACAGGTAAGACCTGAACCATATGTTTGGCACGCCTCTTATGCCATATGAGTCCAGTTTCTATAAAAGTATATCATGGTCAATTACGTCATATGCCTTTCATAAATCAAAAAATAGTCCTATGGTATATAGGACATTATCTAAGGCTTCCTGTATACTTTCAATAAAAGACTGACTTGCTGTGTCAGTTCATTTATTCTTTCTGAAGCCATTTTGGACCTCTGTTAATATTGTGACATGTTGCGGAACGGAGAAAACCCCCCTTGCGCAACATGTCACAATATATTATTTTTAATTAAAAACGACACTAGCCTGTACATCAGTTTTTCTAATATTTTGGAAAAGGCCAATAAAATGGATATTGGTCTATAGTTTTTACATAAGAGTAAATACATAGTTTTACATAATTTATACATTTTTAACAAGATATTCTGGTATCTCATCATATCCTGCAGATAATTTACCTTTTAGACTATTTGTTACACACTCTGTTTCATATTCAGTGACTGGATGGAAAAATATGATATTAGAGCAGCAGTTTGTTTCTGCCACGGTGTGTTTTTGTTATTTTTGTTGTTTTGACTTAAAAGGTCTTTAACTATTTCAACAAAGAAATTATTTAACATATCTGCCACACTTTGCGGATCTGATATTATTTTTGTACAATTAAACAGTTGGATTTTCTTATCACCCTTACAAGACTTATCAACTTCATTTTTATTAAATGCCACACAGCTTTCATTTTATTTTGAGACCTTGTAACATCCTTATCATTTGCTTTTTTTTGCTTCTTTCATAAAACACTTATCATTTTTTATATTTGTCGATATATTCCACCATGTCCCTAGACAGATTATGCTGTTTTTTAAAACCATTTAACAGTCCCATCCTTTTACCAGAATTTCTTATGCCTTGGGTAATCCATTTGTTTTCCTTGTCATTTTCATATAAACAGTCTTTTTTTGGAAATGCTATATTATATTAATAAAGAATTGTGTCCATAAAATCATTAAAACTAGCACTGAGTTTGAAAAACTCTCCTGACATAACTCCTTCTGCAATAAATAATTGAAATCCTAGAGATCTCTTTAGTAAACTATCTTTTTTGCTCATTTTAGGACCCCTCTCTTGTCTGTTTACATTAATCTTTAGTGTGTGTGCCAGTTGGTCCGAATAAACGAAGTCCAATACTGATGATGTGCATTCCAAAACTTGCTTGTTTGTTACTATGCCATCTATCTGTGTTAGGGAATTCTTTGTGACTCTGGTTGGGGATGTAATTATGTTGGCCAAATTATACAACCGGAGCAATTTTTTTAGTTCTCGTACTCTTACACTGTCATCTAAGAAGTTTATGTTCCGGTCACCACATAAAATTAGTTCTTTCTTTTTCAACTGCACATATTGGATTACAACTTCCAAATTTTTTAAGAACATTTAAAAGTCACCATCTGGTGACCTATAAATATACACAACTATTTTATCCTTCAACAGTTCCACTATGGATATTTCAATATCTTTTTCCTTACCTAATTTTTGCAAGTAGAGTAGTTCTGTAGTTTGCACATACTCTTTTACATATTGTGACATGTTGCGCAACCGAGGACCCCTACCTCCCCAGCGGCCACGTGGCGGTAACGTAGCGCTCGCGTAATAGGCGAGTCATCAACCCGCCACTCTCCCCGCGGTGACGTCACGAGCGGAGCCGAAGTTAGCCGAGTCCCCGCAACCTGGTAGCTATGCAACGCGAGTCAACAGCGGTGACGTCACCAAGGGGTAACAGCGTTGCTAGGCTATACACCACGTCACAGTAGTGACGTGGCGGGCGACCCTAGCAACAGCGAACGGAATAAAAGCCGGCTGAGCAGCAAGAGTGTGTCAGTGTGTTATCAACATTTCTCAAGGTGGCAGCCTGCGAGTGTGCGATAAGAAAGAAGTCAGCGAGCGGAAGACTTATTGTGTGCTTTCGAGACTTAGTGAGTGATGTAGTACAGTTATATTTGGAGTGTGTAATTCAGGGAGATTTGTATAGTTCCCGCGTTATTAGTACGTGAAGACTTTGCTTGTAGGGTTTGTAAAGTGTGGAAACCGGCAACTGTCTTATAATTAATTGTAGCCGTTTCTTGTAGATTGTTGAATAAACCAATTAATGATCTCTACGGCGTATTCTGTAACGAAACACGTTACATTGGTGTCAGAAGTGGGATGAACTTAAACACGCCACATACGAATTGTTGTGCATCGAATATTTTACTGCTACAAAATGGAGATGCAGCAGATAATCGAAATGCTGGCGAAGGCAGAGGCCAATAAAAAAGCCGACAAGGAAGAAATGGAGGCCAATAGGAGGAAAGACAGAGATTTCCTGGCCAAATTAGACGCCGATAGGAAAACTGATAAAGAGGAAATGCTGGCAAGAATGGACGCCAGCATGAAAACCCATCAAGAAGAGATGAGGGCAAACCAACTAAGAGCAGATGCCGACCGCGTGCACATGCAAGAAATGTTCCGCACCCATCAAGAAAAGGCGGAAGCAAATAGAAAAAAAAAGACAGAGAAGATTTCCTGGCGAAATTAGAATTCCATCAAGAAAAAGCAAATATCATATAGAGTTGAAAACATTTTGGCGATCATTGAACACGACAAACAGATTCTCCGGTCAGAAATAACTGAGCAGATTGAAGTGTCTCTCTGCGCGCGGACAGATAAACTCCAATAAAACCTGACGAAAAACTACAACGAAACCTGCGCAGCAATTGACGAAACCAAACGCGAGTTCCAGGCCAGGTTGGACATAGTGCAAATGAAGGCCGAGCGGGGAAATACGTCAACGATCGTCGCGAGCACAGCTCAGCCACCGACATTCAACGGGAATTCAACATGGAGCGTGTTCCGGCGACAATTCGAGACCGTGGCAGAACACAACCAATGGTCAGACCGGGAAAATCGACATACCTAATTACTGCCCTGAAGGGTCGGGCGGCGGAAATACTACCCGGCATTCCGACAAATACGACTTATGAGGAAACAGTTCAAGCTTTAGAGGACCGTTTCGAGGACCAACACTTTGCAGCTGCCTACCACTGCCAATTAAGAACGAGGACGCAGAGACCTGGAGAATCCCTTCAAGATTTTGCCACGGCCGTTGAACTCTTTCCCGTCGTGCCTACCCCAATGTACCTGCAAACCACATAGGAAGGGAGGCAGGAAAAGCCTTCGCATACGGAATAGGAGATGCCGATATAAAGTTCCAGCTGCTGCTGGGAGAGGAGAAGACGGTAAATGAGGCCCTCCGACAAGCGCTAGAGCTGCAAGCGGTACTGGTAGCAGCCAGACCTCACGGAGATAGTACCAAGTTCCGATCTTCCCCCACCCAACGAGGAGACGACAATAGACAGCACCAGGACCGAAAAGAAGGACCTCCAAGAAATAAACGGGAATCGCCGGGGAAATCAGAATGGCGACCCAGAAACAACAGGGAAACAAGCTGGAGAAACGAACAACCGTCGGGAAACGAGAGATGGCCGGTGGAGATGGGCGAACGTCGGCATATGCGTTAAGGCCCCCACACTACGCACTCACCGACATGACGGAGAAAGCCAACACCAGTCTGGTCACCCAGGGATGGGTCGGTGACAATCCGTGCCAGGTGACAGTGGATACTGGAGCATACGTCACGGTAGTAAGACCGGATATCGCCGCCGGATGGCCTGAAAGACAGCCAAATCCAGATTCCTCGCTGCAGACCGTGTCTGGAGGATCCCTGCCCATACTGAAAGAAGTTCTGTTGACCCTTACCCTAGGGCGCCAACCTATTACGATGTGGGTTTTCGTCGCGAATATCACCGATGAGCTCATCCTGGGACTAGACATACTGCGCGCCTATGATGCATCAGTGGATATAGGGCGCCGAACTCTACGTCTGGCGGAAGAAGAAGTATCGTTATGGAGTCCTGGGGCAGGACCCCGTCCTTCTAGCTTAGTAGTGTCAAAGGACCATGTGATACCCGCCCCGAGCGAGGGAATAGTGATGGCTAAAATGAAGAATCATCTGGGAGTAGAGAATGGTCTAGTAGAACCAAGCCCCCAGGCCCATCCGCCTGATGGAACCTACGTAGCCAGGACCCTAGTTCAGGACTGTCAAGAAGTACGAGTGAGGGTCATGAATGTTACCCACAAGGACCAAAAGCTCAGGAGAGGATCTCCTCTGGCGCACTGTGAGCCAGTAACACTCGTGGCTTTGCCCGAGGTGGGGCAGCCCCCGGCACCAGGTCTAACACCGAAATTAGCGGACGTGACCACAGCGGCCAAGCCACACCTAAGCCCCGGAGAATTTCAGGAGTTAGAGAATCTTGTGTCCGAGTACGCGGATATCTTCGCACAAGACAACGAAGATTATGGAAGGACAAACAGGGTATATCACCGCATAGACACGGGAGAAGCCCGGCCAATTCGACAGCCACCGAGGAGAGTTCCCCTGGCAAAACAAGCAGAAGTAAAGGAAATGCTCGAAAACATGCGAGAACAGGAGGTTATAGAAGACTCGGACAGCCCTTGGTCGTCCCCGGTCGTTTTGGTCAGGAAAAAGAATGGGGAGCGCCGTTTCTGTGTGGACTACAGAAAGCTGAACGACGTCACCAAGAAGGATTGCTTCCCACTACCCTGAATTGACGACACCCTGGACAAGCTGGCCGGAGCCAAATGGTTTTCAACTCTCGATTTAAAGAGTGGCTATTAGCAAGTCGATGTACACCCTGACGACAAAGAGGAAACAGCGTTTTCGACAGGACAAGGGCTATGGCAGTTCGCAGTCATGCCCTTTGGCCTCTGCAACGCCCCGGCAACTTTCGAAAGGCTAGTGGAGACAGTCCTACGAGGGCTCACGTACGATTCATGCCTTCTATACTTGGACGACGTGATCGTAATAGGCCGCACATTCCGAGAGCACATGCTCAACTTACGGAAAGTGTTCGAGAGGTTCAGGGAAGCCCGTCTGAAACTTAACCCGGAAAAATGTAAACTCTTACAGGAAGAGGTCAGGTACCTCGGGCATATTGTGTCACCACAAGGCGTATCCACCGAACCGGAGAAGTTGAAAGCGGTGCGAGAATGGCCGACCCCGAAGGATAAACATGAAGTTAGAAGCTTTCTGTGGCTATGCGCGTATTACAGGCGATTTATTTCAGGATTTTCCAACATTGCGAAACCACTAACGAAACTAACGGAAGAGAAAGGAACCTTCCAGTGGACTCCAGAAGTGGAGGCCGCTTTTCAAACACTAAAGGGTGCCCTATGTGCTGCACCTATTCTTGCCTACCCACAGCCAGGAGAGAAATTCATTGTGGACACAGATGCAAAGTAATGTCGGAATTGGAGGAGTTCTCTCTCAAGTACAGGACGGACAAGAGCGTGTCATAGCTTATTTCAGTAAGACGCTGAACAAAGCAGAGAGAAATTACATGAACCACCATGTTCATAACTAGTTTTACTAAACTTCCTTACAAGTTTAAAATGCTCAACATTTGTTAATTCTAATTGATCCTCCTTTAGTCAATGCTCAGTGAAACTTAATATATCAACATTTTTAGGTCAGATTGTAATAAAACAATTCCAGTATTTCATTTTTTAAGCTCTGCACATTATGAGGGAGGATTTGTATATCTGCCTTTATATGAGTCATGTTTTTTTCTGCTGTCTCCCATCCATGAAAAATCATCTCTCCTTTTAGAGGGTGGTTTTCAGGGTCTTTGTGATGACATAATTTTAGTCGTGTCTAAATTTTGATCCTGATTGAGATCCCTGCTAGAATCTTTAATGTCACCCACCAGATGTGGACTGACATTCATCAAGGAGATGTTGTCATAGAAGGATGATGTATATATGTGACACAGAACATTTCAGTGATAACATTCTTGCAGTGATGTGTGTAAATTTTCGAAGAATATGCACAGTGTCGTATAGGAATTGTATCATTGTGTTTACAATTAAGGCATTTGAATCTGGTTTGGCAAATCATTTATGTTGTGACAGAGAATGGAGCCTACTAATTTTACCCAAACATTCAAGATTATGTGAGTTGTTACGTGATATACATCATCCATTACATTACTGTTCTGTTTGCATCAGTAAAAGTGCTTGTAAGAAGATACTGTAGAGTGTAAAGAGAATTTCTAGTTCTCTCTGAAGAAAATTCTCCAATTTTATTTTAAATTTTTGAGTGTAATATATAAAGTAATGTGTACGGTGGTGTTGTATTGTTTTTAAGAATGGTAGTATTTCCATTCACCCACAATTAATTCCAGAGTTTCCCCTCTTATGTATGTATCTAGTTTGCATGAAGAATATATGCTTACAAGAGGGTGGTTTACAAAGTGAGACACATGTTGTCATTTATGTTATTCTATCAATTATATTTAATGACATTGTGTAAAATGTGCACAGTGATGTGTAGTGTATGTGATATAGCATGAAGAATGTTGAACAGTGATTTCTAATTTAGAAGTATATTTTAGTGTGACATGCAAAGGATTGCATTTTTGCCATCTAATCTTCCATTCTTACATGTGTGAGCACGTAGTATAGAGCATCAAGGGATTATTTTCTTTCCATCCATTAAAGTGCTTACAGAATGACATTGTATACAGAGAAGCACGAGTTGTGCCTGATGACATTCTCGTAATTGTATTTTATAGATTGCCTAGAACATATATAGTGATGTGTTCGTTGTGTTTTTTAAAGCTTTGAAGAGGGTCAAAGTATATTTCCTTATGTCCAGACAGGAATCACTAATATCCCTATACAAAAATTCTTCACTAGTAGTGTAGGATAGATATCTTTCTTATAAATTATATGAATATATTTCACATATGTTAAAAAACATACAAAAGATTATATAGGCAACATTCGAAAAGAGAATACGTGTATGTAAGGAAATGTTGGAAATTGTAATATTCTGTCAAAATAATTTTGATATCATCACTTTAGAACGTTCTGAAATGTCAATATTTCGTTAAAATGCGTTTACGAACACTAGAGATATCCTAATATATTCCAGGTTCTCCAGATTACGTGTAGAGTATAACAGAAGAATATATGCAAGGCTGCCTCATATGAGAAAATTCGCAATTAAAAGATCCCGTTTCAATATGTAGTGATTCCTTACGCTATTAGATATTGCCCACGACCAAATTTTTTCCGATTGAGCATAAGAATGCACAGTAGTCGGTTTGCGCAAACATGTCATCACCTACCCTCACATCAGCGTAACTTACAGAGCTTCATCACCCTTCCAAGGTAGTAGGGTAGCGCAGTAGTCTACTGCGCAAATTTAATATAACCTTACCGACTCGTACCCAAGGACCAGATATTTGTGAATGACGATAACAATACGTAACCTGATTTGATAAGGGAATTAAGAGGAGATTGAACTCGGATAATGTTTGCTGCCATTGGATCCAGAACATTCTGTCTTCTTGTCTGCTGTCCAAAAACATAATAATTAGAATAAACAAAACTATAAATTTGCCTATGGTTCTGTATGGCTGTGAATCTTGGTCTCTGACATTATGGGAGGAACATAGACTGATTGTGTTTGAGAACAGGCTGTTGAGGAGAATATTTGGGCCGAAGATTGATGAAGTGTCAAGAGGTTGGAGAAAACTGCATAATGAGGAGCTTCATAACTTGTACTCTTCTCCAAATGTAATTAGAATGATCAAGTCGAGGAGGGTGAGATGGGAAAGTCTTCTACACGAATGGGGAGAAGAGGAATGCATGTAAGTTTTTGGTGGTAAAGCCAGAGGGAAAGAGCCATTGGGAAGACCAAGACTTAGGTGAGTGGACAATATTAAAATAAATCTTAGAGAGATAGTGGGATGTTATGGATTGGAATGATCTGGCTCTGGATAGGAACCAGTGGAGGGCTGTTGTGAACATGTTAATAAACCTTCGAGATCCATAAAATTCTGGGAAATTCTTGAGTAACTTCAGATTTGGCTTCTCTTAAAGAAGTGCTCAGCTCCGTAATCAATAATAATAATCATACAGTGAATTCCCGCCTTGACTTGGATGCATACACGACCAATTCTAATGGATGTGCAGTACTCTACTGCGCAAACGTAATCTACCGCTACCTAACCTAACCAAGAATAGAATAGAATATATGAGGGGTAGGCCATCTCGGCCCTTGCCCCGCGACCTTAGGTCTATTGTGCTTCCCCTTTTTTAATATTCCCTCAGCAACCCGACGCTTCGGATGAAGCGCAGGATCTTGGACGTGGGGACGTCAAAATGGTCACTTGGTTTCATGAAGTACTGGCCCAAGTGACGTAATCTTAAATAAGCCAATGAATCACATTCATACAGGACGTGTGTGGCTGTTTCATCTTCTTGATGACACCTCTCACAGGTGGGACTATCACTCAGTCCCAGTTTGGACAGGTGTCCTTTGAGGTCTGTAAGTAGTCCTACAACCCATCATAGCTGGTTCCTGTTGAGCTTCAACAGTTCCTTCGCTCTTTTAGCAGAAGGTCCTCGTATGAGTCCTTTTGCTTGCCTGAGTCCAGTTAAGGATTCCCAGTATCCCTTGTATTTCATGTTAGTTCAGTCCGTGATTGCCTGTTTGGCAACTCCTAGAGAGATGCCACAGGCTGGTTCAGGTCCTATGAACGAGTGTTCAGCTCCAATTTTAGCTAATTGGTCTGCTGCTCCATTTCCAGCAATACCCTCATGCCCCGGCACCCATATTAGTTATACCCTGTTATGTTTGGCCAGTTCCATGAGGGTTTGGTGGCAATCCAAGACCAATTTTGAATTAATCTGGTGTTTGTCAAGCACTTTAAGTGCAGCTTGGCTGTCAGATAGAATGTAGATGTTCCTATTTCTATAGTTCCTATCTAAATTCTCCATAATACATGCTTTAATGGCATACTCTTCTGTCTGAAATACTGTCGTGTACCGCGCATGGCGGAAACTAAGTTTCCGCCTCGTGCCATGGCAGTACACACCAGCTCTAGTGTCCTTATTTGTCTTGGAACCATCTGTATACCAGATCAGTCCCCCTTTTCTGTCGGGCTGAAACCCGTTTTCCCATTCACTCCTGTCAGGAAATCTGACCGTGAAGAGTTTTTCATATACATGTCTCAGTATCATGTTGTCAGACCCCATTTGCAATATGCCTTCTTTTTTCATGTCCTGAGTCATGTCTGCATGACTGAAACCATCATATTTAGGTTTCCATTGTCCACTGCACTGGAGACAGCAAATTCCTGCCTTGGCCTCCGCATCCAACTATATATGCAGTGGGGCAATTCCAAGAAGTATCTCCAGTGCAGCTGTTGGAGATGTTCGAAATGCTCCTGTTATACCTAAGCAAGCCAACCTTTGCAATTTTCCAAGTTCTGTCTTGCTAGTCTTGAATTTAACTCTGGGCCACCACACCATAAGTAATTATGGGTCTCACAACCGCAGTATATACCCAATGTACAACGTGTGGCTGTAGTCTCCAGGTTTTACCAAACATGACCCTGCATGTCCAAAAAGCCTTATAGGCTTTGTTAATAACTTTGTCCAGCTGCTTTCTCCATGTCAGTCCCTTGTCTAATACTAGTCCAAGGTACTTGACATCGCTGGAGAGCTGGATTGTCTTATTGAAGAGAGTTGGTTCCTTAAGACCCTTTATATTTCTCTTCCTAGTAAACGGTATAACAACCGTCTTGTTGGGATTGATGGAAAGACATGTTCTTTCACACCATCGTTGGACCATGTACAGAGCTGATTGAAGACGCTCTGATACTGTCGAAAGGAATTTTCCATTTATGATAATTGCTATATCATCAGCATATCCTACTGTATAATACCCATCATCATTAAGTCCCCACAGAAGATCGTCGACGACCAGACTCCACAGCAGAGGCGAGAGTACACCCCCCTGCGGACATCCCTTAGCCACGAACGGCCCCAGGGTCTCTCCCGATAATGTAGCAGCTATGGTTCTTTCCAGCATAGCATTGATCCATCTGCATATTGCAGGCTCTATACCATGCCTTCCAGCAACTTGTTTAATTACATCAAATGAGGTCCTATCAAAGGCTCCCTCTATATCAAGGGATGCTCCAAAAGCAATATCCTTGTGTTCAATTGCACTTTCTATGCGTGTTACCACATTGTGTAGTGCACTTTCAATAGATTTACCTGTTTGGTAGGCATGTTGGTTTTGGTGTAGAGGATAAGTCCTCAATACCCCGTCCCTAACATGCCTATCTACTAGTTTCTCCGTCGTTTTCAAAAGGAAAGACGATAGTCTGATAGGACGATAAGCCTTAGCCTCGGTATAATCAAGTTTCGCGGGCTTTGGAATAAACGTCACCTTAACTTGCCTCCAGGCTGTGGGGATGAAACCATATGCCAAGCAGGCTCTATGTATGCGGCATAGGTGTAGAACTAAAAGTTCTGCCCCATGCTGCAAAAGTGCAGGTACAATTCCATCTGTTCCTGCTGATTTAAATGGTTTAAAAGTGTTCAAAGCCCATCTTATCTTTGATTGGTTAATTATGACTTTGGCCAGGTTCCAGTTTGCCCTGTTCATCTTGCTTTGGCAAGTGTCCAGGTTCTGCTGACCCGGCCCATCGTCCAAACTGTCAATCAATTTTGAATCAGGAAAGTGGACCCTGAATAATTCATTCAGCGTTTCCCTTCCTGTTTGAGTATACTGTCCGTTAGGCAGCTTAATTGTGCAAACCTTGTTGGTTGCCTGTTTTGCCTTCATCTTCATGAGTCTGGCACCGCCTGGTACATCATTGAATTCCTGGCAGTGCCTTCTCCGTGAGGATTGCTTGGCTTCCCTTAATTCTTTATTGTAACAGGCTTAGGCGGTTGGTCTTTCATAAGTATAACCCTCACAAGCCTCCAGGACCAAGAGTGCATGTTCGGGGGGAGGGGGGTATCCCAGATAACTGGGAGTGCGATACTAATTGTCATGAGGTTGCGACCAGGGCAACCTACACGAACTTACAGTCCCTGGAGGTTGCTTCAAAGCTCCCCCATTCCCACCCCTCCACATGGGTTGGTCGAAACCATTTTAGAGTGTTGAGCCCTAAGGCTTGCAGCACCTTATCGGTACTCTAGGGAGACAACTCAAATAGCCATAGCTACCCCCATAGGAGTGCTCTCCCGCATTCGTCCCGGGTACAACGTAATGAAACCCAAGAGTCATTATGCCGCCGCGTGGGAGCCTCTGGTCAAATGACCATTGCCCTTTATGGAACCTCGGCCGCAACCCCGGAGGTTCATGCTAATGCAGACCCTCAAGGACTGTCGTTGCCCAGCAGGACCACGAGGAGGTGTTCCAAAGCTGTGTCTCAACGCATCCCTGGTCTGTGATACGTCCACACCAAAGACACAGCCACCCTGCCTAACCTAACCTAACATTAGCGATTCTTTCCCAAGGGCCAGCTCCCTGAGTTTCAGTTGGATGTGCATTAGTGTTGGTTATGTTTGTAGCACAAATTTCTACCTCCTCCTTTATCCCTGTTCCACGCCTGTGCGTGCTTTATCACAGTTTTTATTATGTATTTTGTTATCTCCATCCATATTAGCCTGGGCTCAATTGATTAAATAGCTGTGTAAATCTATCAAGGGCTGTCCAGCGACTGAGATTAGCTCTTTCTGAGGGGCCAGACTGGTTAGTTGTCGTCTTCCCTTCAACTGAGGACGGAATCAGATCCAGTTTCCGAACCGTCCTGTTATCTCTTCTCAAGTACACCAAGCCACGGAATAAATCCAAAATCCCCTAATTCCATGTCACAGGGGTGTTTATGCAGTGTTGTATAGTCTTTGAGCTAAGTACGTGAAATCGCTGAACAGAGGAACATTTCGCCTCAATTTACAATGTCGGTGAATAATCTTTAAGGTGGTTTTGACATGTCACTCCGGAATGGATAATGACTTCCAGCGGACTATATGTAGTCCAGACAAATAGATAAATATACTTTACGACGGACTGTCAGCCAATTTGTCAGTCCGTCTTGGTGTTCATTCTCATTTGTGGCTCGAAACAGAATTTTAATTTGTCTCTCACAGTTACGATTTTGTTGATGTGGGGCTCCTCTTTCGGGAAGATGGTTCTGTAATTTGTCCGCACTATGATTGATCTATATCCGTTAGTTGTCATAATATTTGTAACGGCAGCAACCGCCGCCAGGTCCCTCAACCAGACCCCCTTCTTTCCTTTTCCCCCTCTCCCCATGCCCTACGCTTGCGCCCTTCATCCTTTCACCAGGGACTGAGAGGCTCGTCTGGACACTGGAGGGCCATTCTGCTGCACGCCGTGGAAGAGTCTGGTCTCGACCCCAAATTATTTTTTGGAATTTTGGTTTACTAAATTAACGGCGGAGTTGGTGGACGCTTGTACGTTGTGCCGTCC
>NW_019725004.1:715461-732731 GCF_002891405.2 Cryptotermes secundus | reverse complement strand
TGGACGCTTCGGAAGGATCTCCGGAGCTAGACCCTACTCTTCCACAGGAGTGGGCTGATAAAATTTCGGCGCTTCGAGACATACATCTCCTGGTACGAGATAATTTAGAAGAAGCGTATGAGAAAGCGAGTCGCCGATACAACTTGCGACGTAGGGACTCGGTATTTAAGGTAGGAGATTCCGTACTAAGAAAAAACTATGCCTTGAGCTCAGCTGGCGAGAAGGTTACCGCCGGTTTGTTGCCAAAGTATCTTGGTCCGTATACAGTTAAAAGACGAATTTCGGCCGTAACGTATGAGCTAGAATCAAGGAATGGCAAGGCCTTAGGCCGATGGCACATTAAAGATTTAAAGCCCTACCATGGTAGATTATAGGATGACCGCGGGCTTTGTCAGAAATTCAGTGAGTAAAAAGTCAGTGAATTGAAGGAAGAGGAAGGAGGGGGATATGTCGACACGCTCGCGCGCAGGGGGGAACCCATATGGGAGTATTGGTGCAAGAGTAGTGTTGAACGTAGAGGGTAGAAAGTAGAGACTAAAGAGTAGTGTTGAACGTAGAGGGTAGAAAGTAGAGGAGTAAAGAGTTGTGTTGAACGTAGAGGGTAGAAAGTAGAGAGAACAGAGGTGCGGTAGCTACCGCAATTGTAACGGGATCCCGCTAAGAAAAGTATATACGAAATTAATCTTGCAACTATATAGAGATGAAATCGAGGCTGCAGGAATAGGGCCTCGTGGAGTTAATTTAAGTTAATTTAATGGTTAGTCCAAGGAAAATCCATGGTTAATGGCAGTAGCCATTCTGTAGCTGGATATTGATATAATTTCCGATGTATGCATACGCACATATTTGTGAAGGTTTCTTTGGCTGTTTTGTACCACTATTGATAGGACTTCCGATGTATGTATACACACAGAATTGTGAAAATTTAGTTGGCTGTTTCGTACCGCTATGTAAGGTGTAACCTCGGGGGAGTTCGCTCCAGAAACTCCCACGTTCAAAGAACAGGAGGCAGAGGACGCAAAAATTAATATATTTTCAGTTGTAAGACATAATCTTATATATTTTATATCCAATTATGTATTGTATCAGCTACGAAACTCTTATATTCAAGCGTATTTCTAATGTGTAGTCCTTCCCAGGACTGTGCCCCGGGGTAAGGAAGCTACACGTTGTGTAAATTACCCCGCAAAGATATTTGTTAAGGCACAGGAAAAAGGTCCTGAGATGTGTAGTAATCTATAGGTATAAGTAATAAGAGAGAGTACATATGGTGTCTACTAATCATCCACGCAGGTGACTGGTTGGGACTAAAGGCGGGACAAATTGTATATTATGTTATGTAAGCCCGCCTAAGCAATTGTATGCCTGTAGCAGAGTTAGTGAAGGGTAAATTCACTATGAAGTGGATGAAACTTGTAATCCGGAGGGCTTAAACCTTTCCAATGCCGTATGCCTGGATTCATCCTTTTAATTCGGCTTAGAAGGGTACTGGTAAGCCCGAGTGATAGGAAATTTTGTCCCGCTCTGTGGCCCAAAATTTCTTCCCAGGGAGGGAAGAGTGTTACGAGCCCGACGCTCCGGCCGAAACTACGTTGAGAAAGCCTCGGAGATCTGGCAACACTGCCTTGGAAGACGCTTGGCAGCCCTGTATCCGCGGCCCACCCCCTACCGCCTGGGGAGGGGGGGCTAGCAGGATGGACCGGGTAGCGGTAGCCAGAGGAGGCAGTGGGTAACGAGACATTGGAGAGAGAGGTAGTGGAGGCTCCTAGGGGAGCGACGACGCCGGAGTACAAGGAACCGCAGGAGCAGTCGGCCGGCCCCGAAGGGCCCTACATTGGAGGAAAGAAAGGGGGGGGTTTCGAACGTGGGCCCAAAGGGCGGTAAGTAACGGAATACGGGCTTACCGAGCTGTTTGACCCCACTCAGGTAGGGGGAGGCCCCTACCTTGACAAATTAACTTCCACCAAATAAAAAGGATACGGCGGAACGGAGTTTGGGCCCCTCCGGAGTGGACGTGGGTAGTGAGGACCTTCCACTAGCTCCACTGTATTTTAGTTATATTATACCAGCAATAAACGCAACTGTATTTTATTTATATTATATCAGCAATAAACGCAACTGTATTATGTGTAAACTGAGACGGGCAGTAATGGCCTACCCGACCCATCAGGATCCCCCACCCCCGTAGCAACCAATTCGTAACAGGTTCCCTTATATAAGTGGAACATTAAACAGATCAATATATTTTCTTGTATGTGGGCCTTGGAGCCATTCTATGTAAAGGGCCCCTTGCGCTTAGTGCCTGGAGGTACTTTCTTTTTCTAGTCCGATGTTTCGGATGTATGTATGTATATATATGTATATATATGGGCCCTTAGAGTACTCTGCCATATTATGATATTGCNTGTTGCATTGCCGCCGGCATGCTTAGGTGTAGTCATGACTATGTGTGTGTACTTTGGTATGAGTGTGTGTGTGTGGGGATCCCCATCAACTGAGGTTATAACAATACGTTATGTGTGTTACTGTACAGCTCGGTAGTGTAACCAGAGCCTATGAATTGCAATTGTCGCATCGGTGCTGTCATCTTGATTGTGTTTGTGTTTTTCACGTGCCCCAACTCATATTGCAGTTTGACCCTTAGTTCGGACGGGCTGCGCTGTCCCTTCCCGTGCTACCATCTTTCCAGTGCCTTACGCCGAAGGGTGGAAACCATCCACAGTCCCTACGACCAAGTCCGAAGCACGGTCAAGTACCTGATAAGTCCAGCACTCGTAACCCCCCCCGGGTGTTTACTGGAGGCTTATTACATCATCAGGCATATTATGGACATGACAACGGGACACTTATTAAGTAGCAACCAGTTTGTGGGGTGAGATGTCTGGGCTCTTATCCCTGTCTGCGCATGTGCCCCACTGATGGTTCGGGTGAGCTGCGCGTCCAGCACCACATAGTGAAGTGTAGATGGGTGCTCTCGCAGCCAGCGCAAGCACTTAACATCGAGACTGGCAGCAGGTAAGCTGCAACTCTGATACAATGGCCTGGCACTCCGTTTCGTCAACACGCAGGAGCCCCAGTAAATGGAATCACCCACGCCGTCTCCTTCGGGGGGGGGGGACTGTAACGGCAGCAACCACCGCCAGGTCCCTCAACCAGACCCCCTTCTTTCCTTTTCCCCCTCTCCACGTGCCCTACGCTTGCGCCCTTCATCCTTTCACCAGGGACTGAGAGGCTCGTCTGAACACTGGAGGGCCATTCTGCTGCACGCCGTGGAAGAGTCTGGTCTCGATCCCAAATTATTTTTTGGAATTTTGGTTTACTAAATTAACGGCGGAGGCGGTGGACGCTTGTACGTTGTGCCGTCCTTATCTGGGGCAGTTTGTATTTTTTTAATCAATTATATTATTATATTGTTATATTCATTTGGTGTCTGTATTGTTAATATAGTTTCCTATCCCAAACCACTTTTCGGTCCCTGGGCTTTGGTACGTTTCATATTTTAGCTTCACTTATACAACACATGTAAGGTAAATGAGTTAAATTGGTCCCCATGATTAAGTAATTAAGCACTACACAGTGAAGACCTGTAGAGAAGTGGGTGTATAGACCACGCTTTATTGACCTCGGCGATGGCTTCACTTCCCGGCCGCTTTGCCCCAGGGAAAAGAACCACCGCCGGTTTGGAAGACATGAAGAAGTGAAAATTCTTGACTCTAACGTGACTCTTTTTTTATTGCTAGTGGGGTGGAACTCTGTCCCTTGTACTGCGACCGCTTCTGGCCTATTGTACCAGCTCCAGATGATAGGTGAGGGTGATTGTAGAGCAATTAGTGGAATGAAGATTGGCAGGGGAAACCGAAGTACTCTGAGCAAACTTGACCAGACCCGGGATTGAACCCGGGCCGCTGTGGTGGGAAGCCCGTGACTAACCGCTTGAGCTATGGCGCTGCCCTACCGTGACTTTTAATTCTTCAGATGTCCAGCCCCTAGGCAAACGTTATAGTATGATACGTGGTAGAACACAAAAAAATTCAAGGACTCTGCCCATACATGCTTAGAGAGGGAAATGATGCCCTGTCTTATGTAGCTCATGCTACAACAACAACAACAACCTAGTCAGATATACTGTCTTGCGCTTTACCGCCTCCATGTTTGAGCCTCTTATATTTCTTGTGTTGGGCTTACCGTTTCCAATGTCATATAAATTTACATTTTTAATACGATATATGACTTTTGCTTACTGCCTGCTTAATTTTGTTGTATAACCATAAATATACAGCTTGTTATAGCCTTGTGCAATTCGCTTAGCAGTGTACGACTTGGGTAATTACCAGTGGTGAGGAAACCCTTGTTTTACAAGTGCTGCTATTTTATTAGATTGGTATCTGCCGCAAATTCCAAGGCGGGGCAAGCATAAGTCATTGTAGATCTAATGTGTGCTTTGTGAAGGGTCAATTTAATGACAGCACTTCATCGCTCCCTTTCGAATAAGTAACTTGTTCTAAGAAGTTTTGGGAAGGACTTGGCTTCTGATGTTTGTGTTCCAGTCTCAGTGTAATCTTGTCACGGATGTCACCGAGATATTTTACGCTAGGAAAATGTAGATGTCGTTAGTGTGTGATTATGTTCGTTTTCCCTCTCGTTGTCGCGACCCTGTAGCATTGCATTCCATATCTTTATTTACTTTATTTATTCCCGATCGGTTCAGATTTACCTGCCATCTTCAGCCAATTTGAGAACATTAGAGATCGCTGTATTGTGTAGTCGGTAAATATTTTGATATATTTAGAGTGCTGATATTAGAAATGGTCGGTTTAATAGATCTATTAAAATCTTTGTTATAACTTTGAATCATCCTTCGTGGTAACAGCAGATTGCGAAAGATTGTACTTTTCACAGTTTTTAGGTTACATCCGCGAAGCTCTCATTTTTAGGACGTTCTCAGTGTTAGTAGTTATGTCAAAGCTATTGGTAACTTCAGAGGATTGCTGCGTGATTTTGACGCTGTGTAGTGTGATAGAAGTTTTGACCTCCAAATTCTGGGTCTAAAAGTATGCTAAGGAAGGAACCAGGAAGATGCATGCGGCAAGCAGCGGAATACGCGGCGTTGCATCGTAGAGGATAGTGTGGTTCGTAGTAACTGCTGTGGAAACCACAACTCTTTAATTATCCTAGTTGTCCTTCAATGATTAATACATCTTTTTATTCAAGTATGTACAGTATCGGTATTTGCACTGAGTTGTTCCAGTGGAAATGTTATCTTGCCATTATTGTAGAATTTCGTGTTATCGTTAGTAAATGGTTTTTGTAATTATAGTACGTACTGAAGTTTTGAGAAAACGTTTCATATTGCATATTGTTAGATATTGTTAAAGACGAATGAATATCCAATTGAAATAGGTCAATAAACTCTGGGCTGTCTGACTACACATTTCGTTTCACAAGCTGAAAAAGATTTATATATTTACTACCGATTGGCTATGTGATGTCCCTTGTTATTTATGCTGGTTTTGTTCTGTGTTGTAGAGACGTCGGTTCTATGACGGAACTTTCAGTTTTGGGTTCATGACATATTGTGTTGAAAAAATGCTCTGTTTATTTGAAATAATCCCATGATATTTTATTCAGTATGACTGGAAGTTGTCAAATGCTGTCTGGCCCTCGGCTTCACCGTCTAGTAAACCTGTTATTCTTGTAATTTGATGTGTGCAGCTGACACATAGGCTAGAATATTTCTTCTGGTATGGTGCTGGTAAAGGTAGTTCAGTATAGCTGATGTGTAAAGAACACCAGCACTGCAGGAAATGAAATCATTGTGATACGCACTGTCAATGAAATGACCATGTATATGTGCAGAGAATTCTTAGTTTTATGCCATGTTATGAGAATTATGGGTATGTGAATTACTCTAATCTATCCAATCTCTGTAACCACTCACATGATCAGGGTGTCATTTAAGGCAAACACATGCAATTATAACTTAGCATGATCTGTTTTCATATTTTGAATAACTGTCCTACAGTTTAGGTTAACTTGGTGTAAGTTCGGTTTTCTGGTTCATTTATTGTGTGCTGCCAATCAGATTTTCAAAGCAGTTTTTGACTTCTGTAATTATACATATCTGATTTTGACAGAATAGCTTGATGATGTTGCGATTTCCCCTGCACCGGGTTCTGAACCCACAGAGTGCTAGGGCAGTACCTGTTTGCAGCAGGGGCACCGTCACAAAAGCTCCAGAAAAGCTTGAAGTATTTATTGATGATAAGAGGGTTCTTGTTGATCCGGGAACTACAGTGCTGCAGGTGGGTACCATTTTAGACATGTTGAACTTGGACACAAATTAACATTACAGGTTTGCTTGTATTGAGTCATCTTCATGTAATCCTTATAGTATCATCATGTTTGTGTGTATCTTTCACCTTAATACTTCCCATGCTAGCTGATATATTCTTAGGAGAGTTAAGTATGAATATTGTGCCTTTGGAGTTTATTCCAGTTTCATACTTCTTGGTTCCTGCTACTAACAATATAAAAACTTTTGAGATTAAATCTCACAGTTTAACATAGGCAGTCAGCAAATGGAAATTACACACAGAGGTAGATCACAAAATATTGTAAACATTAATTTACAGTTCTTGATAAGCTTGATGAGCCAGATTGAAATGGTTGAAGAGAGTGGGTGTCCTCCAAGATCTTGTTATTGAATGTGATCTTTTTTAGGCGGCCGCACTCATTGGAGTTGAAATTCCCAGATTCTGTTATCATGAACGACTTTCAGTTGCTGGCAACTGTAGGATGTGTCTTGTTGAAGTTGAAAAATCACCAAAGGTATGGATTATTTGATTTCTGTTCACCATTAATCTTGTGAAAGTAGAATGAATTACATTTGCTTTTTTGTCCCAGAAGTTGTTAGTTATAATTATATTTCTACTCATACTGCTGCATGTAATATTCAAGTCAGATCAAGCCATAATTCTGGAAGTTAGACCCTGGCTTCTTGCTAAGGAGCCTGGGTTAAATCTCAGTGCATGCCTGTGTGGGAGCATGGTGAATGAAGTGGCACAAGAGTAAGTTTTGGTATCTCCTGCCAGTCATCTTCCACCATTGCTTCAAGCACATCTATTATCACCCTCCTGACGTGTCCGATAGCCCTGACCAGGCAGCACATTATCTCTTCCTTGGTCTCTAAGCTTGAGGCATCACATCAGACCCAGCAGTTAGTTGATTGCAAAGTAAGGGAATTAGGTTTTAGTTTTAAGTTTGTAAGGTTACAGATGAAGTCTTACCTTTAAAATCCACTGTTTTGTGCAGAATCGTTCCTTTATACAGAGATGTTTGCTGTGCATCATGAAAAAGATTATTCTTCAAATATTCTGTAGTGATATAACATTAATATGTTACCAGCTAGTCCCTGGTTATAATACTGTAGCATGTAGACCCATTGCTAGGTAATGGTCCATAAGCAGCAACATCGGAATGGTATTTCCTGTGCAGTCTGTGTTTGAGATATTATAAGCAGGACAGTTATTGAGAGTTAGTGTTAGTGCAATGAAGTGGAGTGAGTGAGTGAGTGAGTGAGTTAGAGAACTGCTGCAGTTCAGTCCTTGTGAGCTGTTGCTGTCAGAAGCTGGTAGCTGAAGCACGGGAACACAGAGGAATGGGAATGTCCACTGTTGGAAGCTCTTACCAGAAAACTGGTGAAGACACAGCAAGCCAAGAAGACTTAAGTGTTTGCTGTAGTGCTGTAGGTGCTTGTAGTTATGATATTAGCAATCCAAACCTCATCTGTAGTCACTACATAAAAACGTAAGTACAAAGAATTTTCTGTACTGTTCTGCACTGGAGCCAAGAGAGTGATTGCATTTGCAAAAGCTGGGAGAGGAGGCATGGCACAGTTTGCACTTATCTCTTATTATGTCACATTTTGTCATGTAACTAAAGTATTATAATTACATAGGAGAAGTGTTTATTATAATTTTTTTAATTTAAGGAAGAAATTTACGTTGCGTTTTACCCTTGACTTACAAAAGAACCCATTGTGTTTACATAATTTTATATTTTACACTTATGACGAGGAAAAATAATTTAAACTTAGCACATTCCCTGAACTTTCTATTAAATCTTGTAGTTTTTATTGTGATGGCTCATGACCTTGACATTTAACTGCATTAATGTACTATGATAATCACTGAGAGATAGTTAACACAATGTTCTGGCTGTGTGCAGGTAGATACTATAAAGCCACAATTATGAATTTCCCAGTTTGCATAATTCTAGTCTGGAAACAAAGCAGAACTGAATAAATCATTTGATTCTCTTACCAGAGAGTTAGTTTCAGGTGAAACATTGGAGTGATGTCAAAATTCTGACGGTTGGTTGAATGTTGGGTAACGCACATCAGAGTTATGAAATGAATACCAATAGAAGAATTCTGTCATCTAGAAAATAAAATTGAGTAGTCCAGTAAAAGTCAACCACTCTGTTATACCCCAGGAGGGATGACTGTAACCACTGCTGTGAGAACCTCAGATCATACATGAATACCCATAAATTCATTGTAGTGTAATGTGATATGCTACACATTTTAATTCATTCAGCCTGTGGCGGCATGTGCCATGCCAGTGATGAAAGGATGGAGAATCAAAACAAACTCAGACATGACCCGCAAGGCACGAGAAGGGGTAATGGAGTTCCTGTTGGTAAACCATCCACTTGATTGCCCCATTTGTGACCAAGGTGGAGAATGCGATCTTCAGGATCAAAGCATGGCTTTTGGCAGTGACAGGAGCCGATTTGAAGACATAAAGTTCTCTGGGAAGAGGTAATATTTGGCACAATTTGTTGGAGGATAATGTGTAGTCCTAGTTCATTTAGCATTGTCTTCTTTTGATTGGAGGATACAGTGTAGATGCATGAGTGCCCAGACAGCATGATGTAAAGGCATGTAATGGATATGGAAATTGAGATAACAGGTCAGCTTCATGTTGTGGCCGCTTTACCCACATAGAAAGAGCTCCTGGGATCCTAGAGATGATCTGAATCTTGTAATGAGGTGATAAATCCCTATCTGGAATCAAACTCCAGTTGCGTAGTGTGTAAGCACTCACTCTCTGAGCTGTCACAGCTCCTATGATTGGAAGGAATGTTTTATTTTAGTTCTTTTCGTGTTGCTTCAGTCATGTCAAGTCTGTACATGTTTGAAGTATTGTGATGAATTTTGCAATAAACTAGTTTAAGCATTGCTAGATTTTATGTGGCTGTGAAACTGCTCTTAAAGGAAGAAGGCAATATAGTGTATGAGAACAGTATGAAGAATTAAACGTCTGTATATCACAGTCCATCAATAATGCAACAATCATTAAAATATTCACCCTTTAACACTTAACACATATTTCAGGCATAGATGGCCATCATAGGTGTTTCAGTGCATCCAAACTGCTACACTGCTTTGATGCACGCTAAAATCACGTGTTGCAGTCAACTTAAAATAACATAATTACTTAAAAATCCATTAAATGTTTTTCTGTTAAAATCTTTTGTAAAATCCTGTTCCACCTCATAAGGGGCACTGTCCACTTGTTTAAAGCTATGTGATATTCCAGACAGTATGTTTCAGCAGCCTGCTTTTCTGTTTTGTTAGCCCATTGGTATGTTATGTCTGCAATCTGCAATTTGCCCTTTGCTTGTGTGTTGTTGTATCACTTGTCTGTACCAGAAGGAGAATGTTAGGAGAAGTTGGATAAACACAAGAATACAGAGAGCCACTTACTGAGAAACTTAACAGTTTCACCTTGCATCTAGTTTTAATGGGAGTATTAATCAAGAAGAGTTAGGAACTGAACATGCTACATGCAGCGTGAAACAAGGAATGCATACAAAATTTTAGTTTTAAAACTTGAAGTCAGAATTCCATTTTGTATGTTCAGGCATATGGCAGCTTCTCATCAGAATTGATCTTGGAGAAATAGTTCATGAACGTATGAAGTGGAGTGAGTGTATCTCAGGATAGGGTTAATGGAAAACTTTTATGACCATGGTGATTAAATGTTTCCTTTTCATAAGGATAACGAATTTCATGATCAGCAAAATATGTAACAAGCCATGAACTTTACATATGTTGGCAAATCTATTCTGTTTGTATAAGGTACGGTAAGATCTGTCTTAAATTTTTGAAAAGACTATTTAAAATAGGTAACTAAAACTCTGAAAGGAACTCTGCCAACTTCTGTGTGTGGTATTACAGGAAGTTTGATCTAAATTCTGTACATATTAGGGAGCTGGTATAGCTCAGTATAGCGATGAACTGCAGGCTGACCAGCTAGGTTTCAATTTCCAGCAGGGCAAGAGATTTTTTCTCTTCTCCGCAGCATCCAGACTGGCTCTGGGACCCATCCAGCCTCCTGTCCAATGGGTACATGGGGCTGTTTCCCTAGTGGGGGTGAAGCAGCCAGGGCATGAAGCTGATCAGTCACCTCAAGTAGTGCCAAAGTGGAGCTATACCTCCACACCATTCTATGTTTTTATGGTATGGTGCTTAATTGATTAAGCACAGGGTCAACTTTGCATCTGCCTTTTACTGTGCATAGTGTATTATAACAGAGTATGTCATTGAACTGCACCCATTGACAATGTTATGGTAGAAGTTTATGAGTTTCAGCCATTGCCGACTATAGGGACAGGAATTTTTTTTCTTGGCATCGCATCCAGACTGCCCCTGAGGCCAGTCCAGTCTCATATGTAGTGAGTATTGGGATTTCATTTCTCAGGGTTAAAGTAGCCTGTGGGTGAAACTGAAAACTCACTTTTATCGAGCGCTGAAGGTATGCGTACGTGGAACTCACTACAGGAACAGTTTTACCTTTTACTTTATACATATAATGTTTCATTCAATTAATTGACTGTGTAAGTATAAGTGTTGTGAAACCACTGCTAATTAAGAAAATTGTCTGAGGAAAGCAGTGACATTGCTAATGAAGTGCTTGGCATGAATCTAGTGATTGATTATTTAAATTAATTCCATAGTAGCTACAATTGTATTTTTATTCTAGGGCAGTTGAAGATAAAGATATTGGACCATTGATAAAAACAATTATGACCCGATGTATCCATTGTACTCGTTGTATCCGTTTTGCTTCTGAGGTAGCCGGAGTTGACGATTTGGGCACTTCTGGACGTGGGAATGATATGCAGGTACATGCATCAGTGTCTTAAGTGTAGAATAAAAAATAGTTAATAAAAATTTTAAACTGTTATTTTAACCATATCTTTTCTATTCTTGAACTGATGATGATGTCTTAAAATAGCTGGAATCAGGTGACACATAGATTTAGGTCCAGTGAAAGCCTAAATGCTTCCCCAGGTGACAAGAAATTGCAGTGACACAGAAGCCCCAAGACACTGTGATGAAAACTGTTGTTGGTGCTGTACGAGGGGCGTTCAAGTTCTAAGGTCTCCAATTTTTTTCTCAGGACTGGGAGCAGATAGACACATGCGGTTTAGTTTAAAATATGTGTGCACTCTTTGTGAATGCGTGACAGAGATGGCAGCACTGTACGGCACACAGAACTGTAGTAGTGTCAGCGAGAGTGAGGAGTGTTTTTGATACCTAAAATGGCGACGTTTTCATTACAAGAACAGCGAGTAATCATTCATTTCCTCCACTTGCATGGTGTGACACCTATTGAAATTCATCGCCAGTTGAGTGAGACGTGGTGATGGTGTCATGAATGTGAAAAATGTGCATTCGTGGGTGTGACAGTTCAAAGAAGGCCGAATGTCATGTAATAATGAACCAAAACAATCTCGGCCTCGCACCAGCCGGTCTGACAACATGGTGAAGCGAGTTGAGAAAGTTGTTTTGGAGGATCGCTGATTGAGTGTGGAAAACATCACCTCCAAAGTTGGCATTTCCATGGGACCTGTGCACACAATCATGTATGAAGACCTACGAATGCGGAAAGTGTCCTCCAGATGGGTGCAACGAATGCTGGTGGACGACCACAAGGCTGCACGTATGGCAATTTGCCAGGCGATGTTGACACATGATGAAGGCATAAATGGGACTTTCTTTTCATCACTTGTGACAAGGGATGAGACATGGATGCTGTTTTTCAATCCTGAAAGGAAGTGCCAATCAGCTCAATGGAAGCACACAGACCCACCACCACCAAAAAAATATCGGCCAAGCGCCAGTGCTGAAAAAATGATGATGGCCATGTTTTGGGACAGCGATGGCATAATCCTTACTCATTGCGTTCCAAAGGGCACTACGGTGACAGGTGCATCCTACCAAGATGTTTTGAAGAACAGGCTCCTTCCAGCACTGCGAGAAAAACGGCCAGAAAAGGCTGTACATGTGCTCTTTCACCAGGACAGTGCACCAGCACATCGGGCATACGCAACACAGCAGAGTCTTCATGAAAACAACCTTGAAGTGGTTTCTCATGCTCCCTACTCACCTGACATGGCTCCTAGCGATTTTTGGCTTTTCCCAATGATGAAAGAGACACTCCGTGGTTGCACATTCACCAGTCGTGCCACTATTGCATCAGTGATTTTCCAGTGGTCAAAACAGACTCCTACAGAAGCGTTCACAGCAGCCATGGAATCATGTCATCGACATTGTGAAAAATGTGTACGGCTGCAGGGAGATTACATTGAAAAGTGACAGAAGTTTCAGATTTTTTGTATGATTATTGTATGAGAAAAAAATCAGAGACCTTAGACCTTGAACACACCACGTAATTCTTAAAAGAGTTTTATTTATGTTACTGCATAACATATTTGAATTACTGCAAATTAGTGGTCATGATATGAACAAGAGAGCAGCAGAAATTAATTTTTATTTAACAAAAAACAGTGTTGTGCCACCCCTAAAATCATATCCCCCAATTGACTGCTGGGTTCACCTGTGCAATTATGCCAACCTTGTCTGGATTATGTCCTTTCTTTCCCCAGTTCTGTTGTTCCTTCTTTCTTTTATATTTTCTTTTTACTTCCTCTTTCTTCGTTTCAATCTTCTTTTGTTTGTTCTTTCTTTCCATCCCCTTTTACCTCCTATCTGTAGGTTGATTATCATTTTACTAATTTTAATAACTGGACTTCCCTCAGTGAAGCTTCCAGTACATCCAGCTACCCTTAAATTAGGTTGCACGAGTGTCAGTTGGAATGTTCTTACCATATTTTTCTAGTTTTGTAAAAACTTTTCACTCTCCATAATACACATAACATTTGATTTGCTTTCACATTTTCCTCTTATTGAACTGTAGTGAATGCAGGGAGAATTTGGGCATCTGTGTTAAATGACTTAATCACAGAAGAACGTTCAGTGGAGAAATAAGGTGAGCATCAGGTCATACTTAGAATTTCTGGTAATTTTCTGCAGGTGGGAACATATGTTCAAAAGTTCTTTCTTTCGGAACTCTCTGGCAATGTGATTGACCTCTGTCCAGTTGGAGCCCTTACATCAAAACCATATGCTTTCACTGCCAGGCCTTGGGAAACAAGGAAGACAGAGAGTGTGGATGTTATGGATGCAGTTGGCAGTAATATCGTGGTCACAACTCGTACAGGAGAGGTGCTCAGGATATTGCCAAGAATTAATGAGGTAACACATTTTTCTAACACACAGCATTGTATTTTTGTTACTGTGTATGTTCCATGAATTTAAATTGCATGAAGGAGGATTGTCTCGTGTTTAGTGGTTTCAAAGCGAAGCATTCTTACCATATTTTCGGGATTAAGATGCAAGGTGGTTTATGAAGTCTACATCTCTAAATTATTCTTCTAAATGTTTTGTTTATTGTATGTATTATGTATTGTTTATTAATTTGTTATAACGGTCACTTGAACAGTCTTGTAAGTAGTAATAAGTGTAAAACAGTAGATATAACTACCCAGTGTGTAACATTTGCAAGTTGATTTGTGTGATTATAAACACCCTGTCAGTAGCACTGTTTCAGTCAGTTACAGGGCTCCGTGAATGATAGCAGCATTGCGTGTGCTACATAGACTATTTTGACCCACTCAATGAAAACGGCCTTCAGACCACTTAAAGTATACAGAGTTTTAAATGTACTCCATTACAGCTACTACTGCAGCAGTACTTAAAGCAATTTTCATCCACAGATGGATCCAAGAAGACAGTGGCAGTGTCTTTATTGTTAACATGTAAGATGTCTTGCTACTTAGCTGTCATAAGAGCTGTAACATTCACATTTTCATCTTGTATTAAAATATTGGGAATGCCATAATTCTGAAGGTATTAAGTACAAAGAGAGGTTTCATGGAAGGAAACATACTGCTTAATTACTGAAGAGATGGTGTTGTAGTCTGCTTATTGATTTTATAGTAATTGAAAAGTTATTCAGTTATATTTATGTGTGTGTATTTGTCTGTTTTATTTCTGTATTTTTAAAACCAAGAAGGTGGGATAGCGCAGTCGGTATAGCAGCTGGCTACAGGCTGGACAACCGAGGGGTCAGAGTTCAAGTCATGTAAGGGTCAAGAATTTTCTTGTCTCCAAATTGTCCAGACTGGCTCCTGGGCCCACCAAGCTTCCTACTGAATGGGTACCGAGGGCTCTTTCCCCGGTGGCATAGCGGCCGGTGCGTGAAGCTGAACACTCACCTCCAACTAGTGCTGAGGTCAAGAAAATGTGGATCTATACATCCACTCCCCCACACCCCTTCATGGCATAGAGCTTAATGAGTTAAGCATAGGGACAACTTTACCTTTTTATAATAAATTATCTGTTTACTTATAAATGATTTGTTGACTGTGGTTCTGGTATTAGTATAACTCATTTTTCATCATGACTTCTTGTGTATAAGACACCACTGCATAAGCTGGACTATGATATTTAGGGACATTTTCAGGGAACAAAATATATCTGTTAACTGGGAAATATAATAACCTTTATAAACATTTTCTTTGTAGGAAATCAATGAGGAATGGTTGTCTGATAAAGCAAGGTTTGCTTATGATGGCTTAAAAAGGCAGCGTCTTGTAACCCCCATGTTGAAAAATGCATCTGGTGAACTAGTTGCTGTTGAGTGGGAAGATGCTCTGATAGCTGTTAGTAAAGCTGTCAAAGCAGCAGGCCGAGACATAAGTGCTGTAGTAGGAGGTCTTGTGGATGCTGAGGTAACTGAATTGAAATTGTCTGTGTATTTATCTGTATGGCAGTCTATAGGAACAGGTTAAAATTGTTGTTAAACCTTTCGTTTATTTTTTTTTTTTCTTGATCGACACACTTCCACTTTTACATCCAGTAATATCATCTGGTATACGCACTAGCGTGCACGTGCGCATACGAAAAACCAACTTACCACCACACTGCCTGGAACCGTACTGGGACAGCCATGTGGTTAGATTGTACGACATGTGTATATAAGTATTACCAACATATACAACAGAAACAACATGCATATATTAGTATTACCAACATTCCCCTGTAATCATAGCATGTAAATTAAATAACTCTAATTAATAATAATAACCAAAATATTATGGTACAATCTCATGGGCACATAAATTCAATTTATACAATCAAAAGGTTTCATGCCCAATGCATCTAGCAAATATTCATGCTTCACCTTAGGTAAACTCTTCGTCATTATATCGGCCTTCATAATTTCTGTAGGCACATATTCCAGATCAATCAATCCATTCTGTACTACCTCTCTTACATAATGATATCGTACATCGATGTGTTTACATCTGGAATGAAATACTGGATTTGAGGCTAACTTGATACAACTTTGATTGTCAACATTCATCAAAATTGGAGAGTCATCATTTAATAGTTCCATCAACATTTTTCTGAGAAAAACACCCTCCTTACAAGCCTCACTTAGAGCAATATATTCAGACTCAGTAGTAGAAAGTGCAACACTTTTCTGCTTCTTTGCCTCCCAAGAAATAGGTCCATTTGCTAATTCAAAAATGTTTCCCGAGTAAGACTTCCTATCTTCTCCATTAGCATAATCTGAGTCAGAGTACCCAACAATGGATTTTCCTGTCTTAGAATACACCAAACACAGGTCCTTAGTTTTTCTTAGATAACGCAATACATGCTTGGCACATTTCCAATGTTCAGCCGTGGCACAAGAATTGTATTGACCTAGGAAACTGGCTGCAAAAGCAATGTCAGGTCTTGCTATAAGAGCTAAGTAATTGAGGCAGCCAACCAAACTTTGATAAGAGAAAATCTCACTTAACTTATCAGAATTGTTTCTGTCTAGCTTACAACCAGCAGGAAGAGGTGTAGATACATTTTTACAGTTTATCATGGCAAACTTTTCCAGTATCTTGCATATGTATTCCTCTTGATCTACATAAATACTTCCATTCCTTTTCCTAATTCTCATACCTAACAAGTACTTAGTTTCTCCAAGATCTTTTAATCTGAACTTAGATCCTAGTTTCTTTACAAGTCTTTCTTTTTCAGAGATATCATTGGTTACAATTAAGAAATCATCAACATATAATGCTAAAACAGTAAATGAATCATCCATCTTTCTGTAAAACATACATGGCTCATTAACAGAAACTTCATAACCAAGAGTTACCAACTCTTTAGTAATAGTAGTATTCCATGTACGTGAAGCTTGCTTCAATCCATACAAAGCTTTGTTTAATAGACAAACTTTATTTTCCAATCCTTCAACAGTAAAACCCTCAGGCTGAGTCATGTATATTTCTTCTTCTAATTCTCCATTCAAGAAGGCTGTGCAAATATCAAGACTATACATCTTCAAATTTAACTCAACAGTCAAGGCTAACAAAAATCTTATTACAGACCTTCCAACAACTGGTGAATAAGTCTCATTATAGTCAATCCCATCAATTTGAGAAAAACCTCTAGCAACTAAGCGTGCCTTGTATTTGGGATCACTCTGCAAGTCCTTTTTAACTACATACACCCACTTACATGAGATAGCTTTCTTACCTTTGGGCAGCTCTACTAGATTCCATGTATTATTCTGAATGAGTGCATCATACTCCTCTTTCATTGCCCTTTTCCAATTATTTTTATCAGGTCCTCTAACAGCACTTGAATATGAATCTGGACAGTTGTCAACAAAACTTTCAATAGTCGTGAAATTAGTTTCATAATACTGCAACCACAATGTGGACGCCTAACCCTCATCATTGTACCTGGCTCATTTTCAACCTGTTGTACAGGAACTGCAAGTACATCATCAGTTTCAGCATCACTTAATACAGATGCAACCGAAGTATGATCACTCTCATTCAGATTTACAGTA
>NW_019725004.1:713263-714391 GCF_002891405.2 Cryptotermes secundus | reverse complement strand
ACATCGTCCTGTAAAACTTTCCTACTTGTAGAGACCATGGTTATGGCGCGACTGAGAGATGAAAGTGTTATGACATCATAGATTTCTGTATCATTCGTAAGTTTGTTTTCTTAGGTTGCATTTGGTTCCAAGAAAAAGACCCTCTTGTTTGACTGCTTCATTGTGTCAGCAGACTGTACAGCAACACACTCAAGGAAAACCTTCGTCTGGGGTTTCAGGGAGTGACTCGTATAGACAAGCAAAGACCATAGAGTCGAAAGATATATAGTTTTATACATTTTCCTTACTTAGAATTTGAAAAACTTCAATGCAAACTAGGCGCAATGAGACGAAAGTACGAACTATTACACTAGCGAAATGAAATAAAAATACCGTGCTAAAAAATCGTCCAAAATAAATAACTCCTATACCAATTGAAAGCTGAAACCTTAATCTATGTACTCCTGAAAAGAAAATTGGAATATCTTTCCTTGTTCTGTCAGCAACGTCCTTCAGAGCTAACATTGCGCAGGTCGGTGAACTGCACCGATGTCGGTGGCATACGATTATTTAAAGGGTCGGTGCGGAAGGGTTAAAATGGGATACATCAGTCTTTTCCCCTGACCAGCATTCCTGTGGCGTCTTATTTATCAAAGCTTTGTGTGGAACCCTATTTTAAATGTAAGTTGCCGTATTGATGGCTTCTGCCCACATTCGCTTACTACACTTTGCTTCATTCATCAGACATCTGGCCATCTCACAAAGACTACGATTAACCCTTTCGGCTAATCCATTTTGTTGAGGATTATAAGGTACTGTCACATGATGCTCTATCCCATTTTGCTCAAGATAATCAGAGAAATGTTTAGAAATATATTCCCCACCATTATCAGTTCGTAGGGCTTTAATAGTCTTCCCAACTTGATTCTCAACAAGAGCCTTGAAATTACAAAAAACAGTAAACACTTCACTCTTAGACTTTATGAAATATACAAAAACCTTTCTAGAGAATTCATCAGTAAAGGTAAGAATATACTTAGCTCCATTCCAGGACTCAACTTCCATAGGTCCACATAAATCTGAGTGGATTACGTCCAGTAATCCTTTTGCTTTACTCTTACGTGCCCTAAATGGTTTCTTTGCAAACTT
>NW_019725004.1:711901-713015 GCF_002891405.2 Cryptotermes secundus | reverse complement strand
TCAAATGAGAAGTAGCCCCTGAGTCGACATACCAACTAGAATCATCATTGGTCTCCAATGTCAGTGCTGCGAAGTAGGAATTCTCACGACGAGATGTCTTCTCTTTCTTAGCTGACATCTTGTCTTCTTGCTTTGAAAAACTTTTCTTAGTTCCCTGTTTCGAGGAATTCTGCACTTTCTTGGGGCAGTCCAATCGTACATGGCCAATTTCACCACACAACCAACACTTAGGTTTTCTTGGAAAACTTTTCTTTCCATTAGACAGAAGAGCCACACCTTTACTATATGAGTTCGTGTCATCATACTCTTGCAATTTTCTGGAAATCAAGTCAGTAGAAATTCTTATATCACAGTTATCATAGGTTTGTCTCATTGGTTCAAACCTATCAGGCAAATTTGCCAACATCATTGCTGCTACGAATTCGTCATCAAGAGCTTTCTTCATTGACCGCAGCTTATCAGCAATGTCCACAAAAGCATGAGTATACTCAGTCAAGTTTTCAAACTGTTCTAACCTCAATTGTCCCAGTTTATGCAATAACTGACATCTTCAATTCAGGCCATCATCCTCAAAAGCTACAGAAAGCTTTTCCCATGCAGATTTAGCTGTTTCTGCATCACGAATGATAGGATAACAAGTGGGCTTGACCATGAGGCCAATCTTTATTAGGGCCGTTGCATCATGCTGGGTCTTCTGTGTTTCGGTCGTAGTATCTCCTGTAGGGTATCCATTTACACTGTTCCAAATGCCCAAGTCTTTGAGATAAAGCATCATTCCGAATTTCCAATCAGAATAATTTAAACGACCGTCCAGCTTTTCAATCGGTGGCAAGGTTGCAGTTGGATTCGACATCTTTGATAATACTCAAAAATATCCACAACTCTTCAGTTAATTATATACTACGCGCAGTGGAAGCATCCTGGGCCCATAACCTGTTGTAAAACTTTTCGTTTATTTTCTGTAGTTTTTATTTCTTGATCCACACACTTCCACTTTTACATCCAGTAATATCATCTTGTATACGCACTAGCGTGCACGTGCGCATACGAAAAACCAACTTACCACCACATTGCCTGGAACCGTACTGGGACAGCCATGTGGTCAGAATGTACG
>NW_019725004.1:707237-709934 GCF_002891405.2 Cryptotermes secundus | reverse complement strand
TACATGAAATAAGAAAACGGAAGGCTAATTGGATTGGTCATGTTTTACGCAGAAACTGCCTTCTAAAAGAAGCTATCGAAGGAAAGATAGATGGGCGGATAGAAGTGACAAGAAGACGAGGAAGAAGACGTAAGAAGATGCTGGATGACCTTGGGGACAGAAGAGGATACTGTCATTTGAAGGAGAAAGCTCTAGAACGCATTAAGTGGAGGAATTGTTTTGAAAGAGACTGTGGACCTGTCGTCTTGACAGATTACTGATGATGATGATGATGATGATGAATATCATCTGGTATACACACTAGCGTGCACGTGCGCATACGAAAAACCAACTTACCACCACACTGCCTGGAACCGTACTGGGACAGCCATGTGGTTAGATTGTACGACATGCGTATATAAGTATTACCAACATATACAACAGAAACAACATGCGTATATTAGTATTACCAACAGTAATTTCTAGAAATTAATTTTGAACAGATTAAATATCCTACAGAAGTAAAATCTGTATCATTTTAAACACTTGAGGCATTTGAAACTGAATATAAACACTTCCAAGAAATAGTATTAGATGGAGAGGCCCTAAAATAAAAGATTTTTATTGAACAAGAAGCCTTTGTGTGAGATTATGTATCACTCTGTTGGCAAAATTATTGCTAAAGTTTGTATTTAATGACTATGAAAAAACTTCAATTAATGTTTCCATTATTAGTTAAGTTGGTTGTTTTAACGAAACTGTCAGTATTGAGACTATAAGGCATCGATAAGAAAACTGATAAATGTGGAGCAGTTGGTGGAATGAGAATTGGCAGGGGAAACCAAAGAACTTTGAGGAAATCTGCCCCATTTCCATGCTATCCATCACAAATCCCACATGACCTGACCCAGGATCAAACCCAGGCTGCTGCCATGCGAATCCAGTGACTCCCCCCATAAGTTATGATCTGGAGTGCATTGATAGTGATATTTTAGTAGCACTAACAGTTGCAGACATTTGAGATTCTCATGGGGGTTTCTGTGAAGAGTGTTATCTAGGATGTGATGCTGTATTGTCTGGTAGAAGTTTACTGATATTTCAGAGGAATGTGCTGTATCTGTCTTCAGGATTGTAGAGCAAACTAGCAAACAGGAAGCAGGTTTATTATTTGTTGCTTGCTCATTCAGCATAGTAATTGGATGTGAAAACAGAGGCAACACATCCCTCCAATGCATGGCATAAGTTCCTAGAAGATAGTACTGAACTAATAATTTTTTCAAAATTATTTTTGAAAAGGGCATGCATTATAGTAACTCTGTCTTTAACGTTTTTAAAGGTGTAGTGTACTTCAGAGAGGCACAGTTGGTTGAGGCACTGTGCTACAAGCCAGAAGGTCGCGGGTTCAGGTCCCGATGAGGTCATTGGATTTTTTCAATTGACCTAATCCTTCCAGCCGCACTATGACCCTAGGGTTGACTCAGCCTCTAACAGGAATTAATTAAATAATTTCCCTGGGGAGTAAAGCATGGCTGGCGTGTAAGGCTGACAACCTTACCGCCATCTTTGAGCCGATTGTCTAGATAATGTGGGACCCTCAACATCTCTGAGCCGATTGTCTAGATAATGTGGGACCCTCAACATCTCACAACCCTATGAGCCTTCATGGCATGTTACAGGGATAGCTTTACTTTTTTTTTTCCTCGTAGCATAGTTGGTTGAGGCACTATGCTACAAGCCAAAAGGTCATGGGTTTAAGTTCCAGTGAGGTCACTGGATTTTTCAAGTGACCTAATCATTCCAGCCACACTATGGCCCTAAGGTCGACTCAGCCTCAAACAGAAATGAGCACCAGGAATCTTCCTGGGGGATAAAAGGTGACTGGCTCATAAGGCTGACAGCCTCACTGCCATCTGTTAGCTAGTTGTCTAAAAAAATGTGGGAGCCTCAACTTCTCACAACCCTGTTGGCCTCCATGGCCTGTTAAAGGGAGAGCTTTACCTTTTTACCTTTTATATTACACTTCAGAAGCTAAAGACATTTTTGAATTATTGACAGTCGCTGGTTGCTCTGAAGGACTTACTGAATAAACTTGGGTCAGAGAGTCTATGTACAGAGCATACGTTCCCACTTGATGGTTCTGGGACAGATCTGCGTTCCAGTTATATCCTCAACACAAAGATTGCAGGTACAGTTTCTTACATTATGCAC
The DNA here is from genome assembly GCF_002891405.2 of Cryptotermes secundus. Taxonomy (NCBI): domain Eukaryota; kingdom Metazoa; phylum Arthropoda; class Insecta; order Blattodea; family Kalotermitidae; genus Cryptotermes; species Cryptotermes secundus. The sequence goes on along the minus strand of NW_019725004.1, from coordinate 707,747 downwards.
AATGAATAATAGATGTTTACTACATAATATAATTACAGAAATTGATGAACTCTGTAATTCTGAATGTAATATTTAACCTTTAAACGACTAAAGACAACGTATGTCGTNGGGGTCGCACAAGTTTAGTCAGCGGTACGAATGTCCCCATATGGGGTCGCACAGTCCGCGCGTGCGGACGTTATTTGAAATACATTTTTAAGGTAGAAAATAATGTCCTACTTATATAATTTTTGGCCACCATCTGCATGGAGTATCTGTCTTCCCACCTGCGTCATCTGCCAGAATGTTGCTTTCGTGTGGAATTCTAAAAAAATCCGGAAATGCAGAGTCCGATTTCGCACTTCACGCACTTTGTCCGGACGGTCTTTCGTTTCCCATGCGAAAAGCAACCACGACACCTCAATTGCGAAGTAGAGGAAGTCGGCCAGTGATGTGGTTTGGCCTTCTATAATCGAGATATCTCCGATTAAACGGCAGGGGTTCGACTCCTGGTCGCACAGTCCGCGCGTG
>NW_019725004.1:692640-706266 GCF_002891405.2 Cryptotermes secundus | reverse complement strand
AGAAAAAAACAGCGTTTATCTCGTTCGTTTATCACAGAAATTGCAGAAATAGGAGCAAATTTAGTAGATGATTACAGTTTTTATGGCTTTATAATCGCGGGTATTTAAATTAATTCCGTACCGCTGCCCTTACGGGAATTTAAATGCCCGTAGGATAAAGGTTAAATTATGGTGTTTGTATAAATTAGTGTTGATATTCACTTATTGCAAATACAATTACAATGAGTAATAGATGTTTACTACATAATATAATTACAGAAATTGATGAACTCTGTAATTCTGAATGTAATATTTAAATTATGGTGTTTGTATAAATTAGTGTTGATATTCACTTATTGAAAATACCTGCTGTAGAAAAGCTAAACGCACAGCAAGATATAGAACTTGAATTATTTTTCCGTTTATTTCATGGAGTATACGAGGGGGGACCCAAAAATAACCGGAAACGACCTGTTGTGCGCGCATGCTTTGTAGTTACGAGTTGTGCTGCTAGGTGGTGTTAGCTGGGGGTCTCCCGCGACTGTTAGTGAGCTGGCGTCAGTCTGAGTTAAGTGGTTTGTCTGTTGTGCTCTGTTGTGTGCGTTCCTGTTTCAACCCTTTGGCGATTAGTGAGATGGCTGACCAGAAGGAACAAAGAGTGTGCGTGAAATTGATGAAGATCGTCGAAAGACCATTGACCAACTTTCTGAGGAAACGAACATCTCATGGAGCACGGTCCAGCGAATTTTAACCGAAGGTTTGCACATGAGACGGGTGTCTGCAAAATTTGTTCCTCGCTTGCTCGGAGATGACCAAAGAGAAAACCGCGTGAATGTTTGCCGCGACTTGAAGAGTGAAGTGCAGTTTTCCCTAACAGAAAGCAAAATTTCACGCACACTCTTTGTTCCTTCTGGTCGGCCATCTCACTAATCGCCAAAGGGTTGAAACAGGAACGCACACAACAGAGCACCACAGACAAACCACTTAACTCAGACTGATGCCAGCTCACTAACAGTCGCGGGAGACCCCCAGCTAACACCACCTAGCAGCACAACTCGTAACTACAAAGCATGCGCGCAACATGTCGTTTCCGGTTATTTTTGGGTCCCCCTTCGTATACCTTGTGAAAAATATTTCAAGTAAAGATTGAATATCTTAATGAGATCTGTATTTCATATTGTCTGTTATATGAACCAAAAGTTAATTTGTGTGGAAAAGTGTGGACCACAATACAGATGCCACTGAACTCATCAAGAAATATCAAAGATGAATTGTGGCGGGGCAGACAGACATGATCTTCCCGCTGTGCATTCATTTTTGTTCTTTAGTCCCAGAATGCACAAATAAAGTTATCCTACACTTGGCAATAGGGGAACCCTTTGTGTGCTATAATGGCATCATACCTGTTTCGCCTTTCTCATTATAACCCCATGGAGAAGCCAGTAGTTGCATAGATTGTCACTGGATAATTCCATGCTGTAGAAGGGAATATATTTTGCCATTATGGTGTTTGTGCAACAGAAATATTTAATGTACAGATAAATCTGTGTATTATGAAGATAAGGACTTGTGGGAACTGCCCACATTCAAGCAAGTGTGACAACGCAAGCATCATTGCTTAGCAACAACGAGTAAACAACGGTTGCTAGGCAAAAGCGAGTAAACAGCGGTTGCTAGGGAACTTGTACACACGGTATCTGGCAACAGCAGTACCTAGTACGTAACCGTGTATATGTCCGACTCCAGGCTACATAAGGAAACGGTTACGTACTAGGTACTGCTGTTGCCAGATACCGTGTTTACAAGTTCCCTAGCAACCGCTGTTTACTCGCTTTTGCCTAGCAACCGTTGTTTACTCATTGTTGCTAAGCAATGACGCTTGCGTTGTCACACTTGCTTGAATGTGGGCAGTTCCCACATCCTCATTAGAATTACAACAGTGAGAATGGGGTTGCTGCATTTGCTCTTAAGAAACTGTAATGAAGAACAGTAATAGCTACCAGCAAGACAAGAAATTATCTCACTTTTATGGAATCTGAATGTTCTTTGGTCTTCATCCTGAATCAGATCAATCTGATCCACACTATAATAAATATCGCACTACTTTCCCATCTGTGCCTTGTTTCGCTTACACCCATGTTCAGATTATTCAAGTTTGGCACTCTGGCATTTGACATATCCCTATTTTTCTTGCAAGCTGCTTAACAAGTCATGTTGTTAAACCTTTATCGTTAATTTCAGTAATGTTTCTCATAAAAGAATTGAATATATATATTATTTATAGGTGTGGAAGAGGCAGATTTGGTTTTATTGGTTGGATCAAACCCAAGATTTGAAGCTCCACTTTTGAACTCTCGAATTCGCAAGTCGTATCTTCACAATGATTTAGAAATTGCTGTTGTTGGACCCAAAGTGAATCTCACATATGACTATGAAGTGAGTAATTAAGTTAATGTTTCCATGTTCACATGCTTAACAATTTGCCAGATGGAAGCAGAATCCCAGAACAGATATGAACTTCAAGTAGAACTACATTCCCATACCGCCTCATACACTGTTGTACTGGATACACAAGATATTAGTGTGTAGTAGTGGCCATGTAATGTGGTTCTTCAGGTCTACTGAAAGCATACAATGTTGCTGCATTATAGTTTGTATTTTGCAGTACTGACTGATGTATAAAGTGTGAAGTAATATCAGAGTTGTATTTAATACCCTGTGCCCCTTGAATAGGTCATAAACCTCAGTTTTTAAAAATAAAAATATGTGAACTTATTGAAATGTACAGGGTTATTCAAAAAGAATGAACCGATTTTATTACCCAATATTTTATTAAAGGAAAGTAATACAAAATTCCAGCCAAGTCACAAGTATTCTACTCACAATCAACTTTCATTTCCTGTCTTACAAGTGTTCAATGTGGCCACCACCTGCAGCACGGGCAACATCAGTGCGATAAGAGAATTCCTCCCAGGTGCATATCAGCATATCACGATGCACTGAGTTAATCGCTGTTGTTATTCAATGTTTAAGGTCATTGAGGTTAGTGGGTAGCGCTGGAACGTAAACGTGATCTTTTACATATCCCCACAAGAAGAAATCACACACAGTGAGGTCTGGGGATCTCGCAGGCCAAGCACAAAGAGCACGGTCTTGGGCCTCCTTCTGACCAATCCATCGCTGGGGCACTTTTTCATTTATAAAAGCTCGGACCATCAGGTGCCACTGGGGCAGTGCTCCATCTTGTTGAAAAATGAAGTCATGCGAATCTGCTTGCAGTGAAGTGAAGAGCCAGTTTTGGAGCATATCGAGATAGGTTTGTCCTGTAACTGTGTTTCCTTCAAAGAAAAAGGGACCATAAACCTTGTCCTGAGACACAACACAGAAGACATTCACCTTAGGAGAATCTCTTTCATGCTCAACTGTTTCATGTGGGTGCTCTGTTCCCCAAATACACACATTGTGACGATTGACTGTGCTGCTCAAGTGAAAAGTCACTTCATCACTAAAAATAAACATGAAATGAAGGTTTCGTCTTCCATCATCTCCAGCATCGAATTGCAAAATTCCATCCGCTTCCTTTTGTCATCATTGTTAAGTGCCTGAACGAGCTGCGTTCTGTATGGTTTCAAATGTAGACGTACTGTTAGTACACACCAGACAGTGGATTGAGGGATAGCAAGCTCACGGCTAGCTCGATTTGTTGATTTCCGCGGGCTCCTCTCAAATGCAGCATGGATTCTCGCCACTTGTTCCTTCGAGACTCTTGGTCGTCCTGGACTTTTTCCTATACACAGACACCCACTCTCTTGAAACTGTTGAAACTACCGTCGAATGTTCTTAGGACAGGGCGATTTAATGCTGAATCGCCTTCAAAAAGCGCGCTGCACCGTGACATCCGAATTTGTTTTCGCGAACTCAAGAATGCAGAACGCCTTTTGGTGAGGACTCGCCATTCCAAGGGTAAATGAACAACTGAATGTTGCCGGAAGAACAACACAACTTCAGCGCCCCTGTGGCAGCCATTCACAACTTAGATAACTCCTCTTTCAAACGGTCTCTGACTCATTCCATGACGATGCTTGAGAACTGAAGCAATGCGTCATGAAATCGGTTCATTCTTTTTGAATAACCCTGTATAATTCAAATTTGATTGTGTGTAATATGTATTGCCTCAAAATTTGAATGTGATATTCTTCGAGTATTTCTTTTAGAACCTGATATATTGTAGCATCAGATGTGATGTCACAGGAAGACACTACCTTCCCTCCACTTCAATACAAGGAAATTATTTCTTGCAAAAATAAAATCCACCATTGATACTATAAACCCAATTAGCATCTTCCACTTATTCACAAAACTTCTCTCCTTCATATATATCATATTTTCTACAAGCTGTGAGATATACTTTTCATTCTATCTCATGAATTATTCTCAGTTCTTCACTAGCCACTGAATAGCATAAATGTATGCAGTTGATCCTTATATTTAACTGAACACGTGCACTGCATCACAGATTAACATCCACGTCTACACTGTAAACTGGACCTTCGTGTGGGAATGCAAAATGAGCAGGAAACCAGAATAAGTAGTGTTGCCAGCATCATAACAGTTAAGAAAATTACTGTGTTTTGAGATGTGACACTATGTAGTCTGATAGGTAGATACAAATGTTTCAGGGGAACATGCTGTTTCCATCTATATTGTACCATAAACTTTGGTAACTGCCTACCAGAATACACACAGTTGTGTCCCAGAAGACAGTAATCTTCATAGTTGTAAGAACGTCAAATTGTACATCATATTGAATAAGTAGTGCACCATTGCCAGTCCCATCACAAATAAACACCCAAATTTCTATAAAAAAAGAAAGTGCATACTGTTTGGAGAATACTGTAATATGGGTTCATTATACCAACTGATTACAGTATGTAATCCTGCATTCGTTACCAATGAAGGCTGGGAAATCTGCCATGAACTAACAGTCCTGACATAGTATTATTATCTCTGACTAGGGTTCTATTTCAGTTTGTTAAACACTATGTACTTTGTTGTGTCTCTCTCACTGTTGCATATTTTCTCATCTGTGAATAATTCAAAGTAACAAGTTTTTTCGTTGATTTCTAGCACCTTGGTGACAGCACTAGCATACTAGAACAGTTGGCTAAAGGTACTCATACTTTTTCGAAAAAATGGACTGCTGCAAAACGTCCTATGCTAGTGTTGGGATCTGATCAATTGCAGAGACCAGATGGAGCAGCCATCTTATCTTTGGTTCAGAAAATTGCTGCTTCTAAAGCTGGGGTAAGTTGTATTAGATCTTGATAAGTAAACTCCATTGCTACATACTGTCTCTCAAATAAGAGGGACTAACTTGTTTTTGTTTCACATATTATTAAGTGGTTTGTTGTGCTACTTGGTTCTGTTATAGAGTGATGGGTGGAAAGTATTGAATATTCTTCATCGGGTAGCATCGCAAGTAGCTGCGCTGGATCTGGGTTATAAGTTGGGAGTTGCTGACATAAGAAACTCCCCACCTAAAGTGTTGTATCTGCTGGGTGCTGATGAAGGAACCATTACACGAGCTGACCTGCCCAAAGATGCCTTTATTATATACCAAGGTATTCCTGGATATCATGTGTGTACATATGTTATTCCCTTTGTTTTAGACATGATTGTATGTTGCATTTGACACTGGAATGGTGCCTTAATTAGAATGGATATTTAGTGCAAGGAGGCACGTAAGTCTCACCATACACGTAGAAGGAGGTATGAAATTATTACTATTTGTTGCAATCATGAAACTGTGTAATAGGCTTAGAGCAGATAAAGCAGTTTCAGTGTAATGAAATGTGTGCCCTTGGTGAAACAAGCCAGTTTCAGAGTACTACATGTACACGCTTACAGATGTGATTGGGTTCGCTAAAAAATAAGTGGTTTCACTCACTTCACCTCATTAGATCCAAAATATTTTATTGGCCACTATATTTCCAGTTTTTCTGAAGTTTCTTTAGGGACTTAATGAGCAAGGTGATTGGCTGTGGGCAGGATAACTGGTTGAATTCTTGACAGAAGCAGAGGTTTTCTTCATCAAGTGCAGACCAACTCTTGAACATCTTCATGTATGGGCTTAGTCCCTGGGATAAAGTTGCCAGAATATGAAGCCCGTCTTTGTCTTATGGCAAGGTCTAAAATGCGTGGGTCTTTGCTCTCACATTCCTGTGTGACTGCATTGTGGACGCTTAGACGTAGGAAACTATATATTTTCAACCTGCTCCCCTTATTTTGAAAAAAATAAAATGAGGCTTATGAAATCATGTTGCTGTCTGTATATCCTCCCAAAATTGTTTAGGATTGAGGATTATGAGATCACTTTGCTGTCTGTGATCCCCCATAATTTTTTTTTCTATGCTGTCCATATTGTATCAAAAGAAAGTAGGCAATTAGGTTTTCCAAATTCTTGTTTACCTTTACCTTTTACTTTATGTTCGTTCTGAACAAGAATACGCCTTTCACAAACATTCAAAACAGAACAGATAAAATTCTACAATTTTACTTTATATATCTTATTTTTAGTGGTTTGAAAGCCTGGTAACAGTTTTTTTAACTGAATCAGTCAAAACCATTTCTATGTACTAGGACATCATGGTGACACTGGAGCTTCAATAGCAGATGCTGTGCTCCCAGGAGCAGCATATACTGAGAAGCAGGCCTCATATGTGAACACAGAAGGGAGGGCCCAGCAGACACTGGTGGCAGTCACACCCCCAGGACTTGCCAGAGAAGACTGGAAAATAATCAGAGCACTTTCAGAGGTATACATATCATTCCTGATAACTGACTGCATTTCAGCTTAGGCTAATTCTTCTTTATATCTGAGTAAGAATTGTATTAATCTTTACTCACTACGTTACAACCCGGCTATGAAATGACCTTGGATGTGAGATTAACCCCTTCTCCAGTGACAGATTTATGGAATATGTAATTTTATTACTTACTCAGATGGAGTTCTTGGGTATAGTTCTGCTTCACAAACTAAGCTCTCTTTTACTGTTTGCTGTCATTGCAGCGGGCAGGACTTTTTGGAGTATCCCTTCAACATTCACATCAGTGTGCCATTCCTTGCCAAGCTCAGTCAGATTCATGCATCTTCTGTCATTGTCCCGGCTCTGGCAACTATGTGGGATATTTGTGTAGGGGCAAAATGATTTGTCTTTGTGATTGGGGTTGGCTGTTTGGAGTTGAAGGTAGACCGAGGTAGAGCTATTGAGATCTCAGATCCACAGTATAGTTGAGAAGGTGAGGTTTTATGGGGAGATAAATTTGAAGCATTTGAACTGAAGCTGGGGCAGGGCAACTGCTTCCTTTGTAATAACATTTTCACTGCTGTTAGAAAGATTACAACAAATTTTAGTAAATGGACACATGCAATACTCATATCACAACAATGATTCTATCTTTGATCAGTAGCATATGCATAAAATTAATTATGCACAGAGCAGTTAACCTAATGAGTTCTTAGCAATTCATAACTGCTAGAGACTTTACATTTACGTGAGGCAGTTGCCCTCACAATAATATCCCATGAATTTTACATCCACATAAGACAGCTGCTTTAACCAGGTGACTTGAACTTCACATTTTTATTCTGCACCTGCTGCTGTAAGAGTAACCAAGAGTTACTTTACACTTTCATCTTGTCCTTGTAGACACTTAAAATTGAAAATTCTGAGTAATTTTGACAATGTTTCCCACTGGACTTTGGGTCCCATAACATTGTATAAGATTAAGTTTAATTGACGTGATTTCAGTCAGCTCAGCGATTGGCTAACCTTCCACATGAGAATTTCATGCCTACTGGGGTGACTGATGCCAGATTAAAATGTAGGATTACAGAGCACTAATCCACCAGTGGTCCATAGTTTCATAGAACTTAAAATTATACCAACAGTTTATATTCTCTGTATATCTGACAATGAAAGTTTTACAATATTATTCCTTTGTGAAGAACTACACCTCTATAAATGGAAGTGTTAAGATTGTGAAGGTATGGCTGGAAACTCGATATTGTTTCCATAATACCCTCTGCCGGTTGACTCCCCCTGTTTGGAGCAATTTAACACTTCGAAAATAGGACGCCATGTATGGTTGATGTGATTAAGGACACTAAATGTTTTGTTGTAGCATATTTTAGGTGTGTAGATTGTCTCTGGTGAAACTTTCCCAAGGTAAATGACGTTTGGCAACTGTGGCAGACTTTGGCCCATCTATAGATTCATTATGTCAGAATACTTTCAAAGTCAGTGTTCTACTTCAGGGATAATTTTCTTTCTGATTGGATAGAAAAAGAGATTATGGAAATATGGAACTGTATCTGTTGGATGTTTCCATTATGAAATGTATGTCAAAGGCAAAGCCACTAACTACACTCTACACCTCAAAATATATAAACCAGATATGTTATATGTTCGTATGGGGTTAGGTAGTGTAGTTGGTTGAGGCACTGTGCTACAAGCCAAAATGTTGCAGGATCAATTCCTGATGAGGTCATTGGATTTCTTCAATTTATCTAATCCTTCCAGCCACGATGTGGCCCTGGAGTTGACTCAGCCTTTTAACCTTTAAGAGCCTAGCAACACCGTATGGAGACCTTTAAAGTGTAGGCAAGTGGCCATGCAACATTGTATGGGTACGCGCAGTCCACGCATGCACACAGTGTTTTAAAATCTAATTTTAAGATAGAAATTCTGGTTCTACTTACATTATTTTTGGGCACCCGCTTTATAAGTAGACTGTCTTCCCTCGTGCATCATCTAACTGAATGTTGCATGTAACTGAATGCAGAGTCTGACGTCGCAATTCATGCATTTTGTCTGGATGTAACTCCGTTTCCCACGCAAAGAGCGCACACGATACCTCAGTCTCGTATTAGAGGAAGTCGACCTGTGATGTCGAGTGGCCTCCTCTAATCATAAGCTTATAAAACATCGCAATTTCAACTATCCGCCATGGCCTCATTTCGCATGGAAGAAGCTGAAATTGAGAGGGCGCTGATAAATGACACCGATTCAGACTGCGGTACAAACAACTCTGAAAGTGGCGAGGAAGCAAGGGGGAAATGGGGGGCTATTCCGAGAACAATACTTCTATGTGGCTAGTCCGAGATATACACAGAGTTTCTGAAGGACAAAGTACAATAAGACTTTGACCACACTCATGCATACAGAAAGGTTCCGCCGTGACTGGAGAATGTGCAATACAAACATAAACTTCCACCCCTTTTGCCAGATAAGACATAGAAAGACGCATATTTGTGGACAGACGCTCGAAATTGGGAAAAATTTTTTTTGGAATCAGTGTAACAATTTTTACATATTTTAAAATCTATAAATTACAGTATCTGATTCTATATTCTTTCTAGATAAAAGCAGCATTTATTTCGTTCGTTTATCACAAAATTGTAGAAATCACAGCATTTTCAGTAACATGCTTACAATTTTTAATACTCTACAATGGCGGGAATTTAAATTAACTCCGGCCTGCTGCCATTACCGGAATTTAAATGGCCCATCTCTTAAAGGTTAACAGAAATATGTACCAGGAATCTTCCTGAGGGTAAAGGGTGGCTGGCACATAAGGCTGATAGCCTCACTGCCATCTTTGAGCTGATTGTCTAGAATATGTGGGAACCCCAATGTCTCAAAACCCTATGGGCCTCCACAGCGTGTTACTATTACCTTTTTATTGGGTTAACTAATGAAAACCTTACAATTAATGCTTAGAAAATATATCAGTACTGTATGCTTATGAGAGCCAGGATATCTGAATCAGCATAGAAACTAGGCTGCAGGTTTGATGATCAAGGAATGACATACAGTTCACTTGCTGGCAGGGGCAAGAATTTCTCTCCTCCCCATTCTCTACATGCACTCTGGAGCTCAAGCAGCCTCCTGGCAACGAGTATTGGGTCCTCTTTGCCAGTGCATAAAGCTGACCACTCACCTTCATCTGGGGCCAAAGTTAGTGTATGGAGTTAAACCTCCTTTCTCCATGTCTTCACTATATTGTACTTAATTAAGCACAGGGATAACTCTATTTATTTCTTGCTCTATGGTTCTGTGTGTTTCTAGATACACCCCACTGTTAATATCTGTTCTTAAAATCATGGAATTGGGTTGATATTATCACATGATGGAGTGACTGTAGATTGGGTTTAATTGGTAATTTGAATTATTGAACTCTTACAGATCCATGACTACAAATAATTTTAACCATTTCACCAATTCTCACGCTTGGGCACACACTTGAGTCTTTTCAGCGTGCTGTGTCTTCATCAGTCTTCTGGTAACAGCTTCCAATGGTGGATGTTCCTCTTCCTGTGGTTTCCCAAACTGTTCGAGCCTCAGCTACAGCAACTCTCGACTTACTAATTAACTGAATCTAGACTTATCCTGCTTATAACATCTTGGCACAGACTGTGTAGAAAACACCGCTTCCCATTTTTATTGTATCCATTTGTTGCTGTGGAAACATGCTTGTTACTCAGTAACGGCTCTCTCTGCTGGCTTCAGAGTTCTTGCCTTGAGCAAATATACCACACTGCTCCCTCCTTAAGGCTATTCATCCCAACTAGCCTAGAGGCATATGACATTAATTCTTTTCCAAGGGTTCCATTTGTGGCAGCTGGGTTTGGTCTCGCCTTCATTCCCTGTGGCTCAGTTTACCTTCATTACCTGTTTTTTTTTCCCCCCCACAGATTATAGGACACAAGTTGCCATATGACTCATTGCATGAGATAAGACATCGCTTAGAAGAGGTTTCTCCCAATCTTACACGTTATGGAGAGGTCGAAGAAGCAAATTACTTCAAACAAGCTACAGATCTGTCTCAAGTAGGTACCACATGCTTAACATCATCTGAAACATAGTTACATTAGTTTTGTTCTGTTAGGAAATTAATGAAGAAAGTAATAAGATACGTATGGTACTTCAAAACAGTGCCACATATCTGTAATGAATTTGTCCTGTCCTAAACTTCTGCATAGATTTACTGCATTTAACAGAAATGAGTACCAGGAATTAAATAAATAATTTTCCTGTGGAGTAAAGCATGGCTGGCGCGTAAGGCTGACAACCTTAGAGCCATCTTTGAGCCGACTGTCTAGATAATGTGGGACCCTCAATGTCTCACAACCCTATAGGCCTTCACGGCCTGGCACAGGGATAGCTTTACTTTTTTTCTCTCTCTTCCCCCCCCCCCTTCCACATAAATTGGGGGTTATATCAAACTGATAGGATTCAGAATTGAATTCACATGTTATCTTATTGCGGACCCTTCAGTGTGAGATTTTAGTGAGATCCATTCAGTAGTTCCTTTAGGTGAAAAATGACAGACGGAGGGATGTGGCTTTAATTTTGCCCTTTGTGCAAAGAATACATAAAACCTGAAAATCGTCATTTTTTGCATTGATAGTATAATTCATAAAATTTGTAGATTCATGTGGAATTGGGTGTTATATTGTTTGCTATTATGTTACAGAATGTGACTCAACAGCTGTCTCAAAGCCCTCTCAGTGTAAAGCAAAAGGAACTGGAGGATTTCTTCATGACAGACACCATCAGTCGTGCATCACCCACTATGGCAAAGTGTATTCAAGCAGCTCTTAAACAAAAACAGTCCAAGTATTAGATTCACAATTTAGGTTAAATGGAATTAAGTCTTGTCACATTGCTTTTAAAGCTTCAAGTACGTAGAGCACAGATTCTATACTTAGGCAAAATAAAGGCCTTCTTTTATAGAACAGATTATAACTATCAATGCAAGGTTATTTAACCCTGTATTGAATTATAACCAAAATTTGAAGTGTAAATAGTTGATTAATTTATTTAATTTATGGCTCCTTTATTTTGCTGAGATAACAGTTGGCTTGTTGAGAATATCGTTATGTTTACTTACAAGTTAACTTATTAGGTTTCATTTAATGCCAGACTATGTACTCTTCATTTTGGTAAATGTTCGACACAGGGTTCTGGTTGTTCTAAAGCTCTAAATTTATCAGGAATTTTCTTATATTACTTTTCACAAACAGAATATGGCTACAGGTTCCAGAAACATATTACAATCTTTCAGTATTGAGATTTAAATTTAATAGTTAGCCATTTATCAGCTGTTTTCTTCAGCAGATAAATATACTTACAAGAGAAGTAAATGAAACACAGAACACATGATATATGCAGTTAAACTGCAGAAATCATATTACATACTAGATGAGTCTGGTGTAAGGTTTGTGAGTCACATAATGTGTGTGCGTGTGTATGCGTACATGAACATGCATTTGTACATTTCATGCTCTGTATATAGCTGCTGTACCATCTATATAAGAAGTAAAAATTATGAGATTGGTAATTAATGTGATCAAAGCTGAAGTTCAAGAATTTTGGTGTACCAAACATGTTGGACTAGATGCTGAGGTATAAACAGGAACCTCTTCCAGTTGTAAGCCTGAAGAGAAGGCTCTTAGAGAGGTGAACATGAAGATTATATATAGTCTTCTGTGGCAAGACACCATGTATTCTGGTAGATGAACGTTTCAGAGGAACATGGTGCCTCTGTTATTGGTAACAATCTACCTGCCTACATAGCCTCACATTCCAGAAGACTGTAATCTTCAAGAGAAAAATAGTTTTGAGATTGACGTGTGTAGAAGGATAATATTAAAATAAATGAGAAACACAGGATATGAAAATGTGAACTGGATTAAACTGGCTTAAATTAAGGTCCTTTAACCTTTATCCTACGGCCCTTTAAATTCCAGTTGTGGCAGCCATACGGAATTCTTTAAAGGGCCGCTCTTAGAAATCCGTAAAAGCTGTAGTCACTTACTAAATTTGCTCCTATTTCTGCAATTTCTGTGATAAACAAACGAAATAAACGCTGTTTTTTTCTCGAAAGAATATAGAATCAGATATTGTAATTTACAGATTGTATAAAACATGTTAAGATTTTTGCACTGGCTCCAAATAAGAAATTCCACATTTTTGTTAATTTTTCTAGAAGAATTCATAGGTTCTCGGAACGGTTGAATGCATGACCACTTGTGCAACTCGGCAACACTGCTCAAGCTGTGTCTGAAGAAGTTATCATAGTCTAAGTGACGTCCTCGCATTGGAACGCGGAGACTGGCCGAGTTATATAAACTCAGATTGTTACATCGCTCTCAGCTATACAATATGTTTACTGTTCTTACACAGTTCAAAGCTAGCTTTGTTTAAAATTGCGTGCCCATATCAACAGAGAGATAATAGACCTTCTTTCCTGGAAGTTTTCATTCGGAGAATTTCAAACTTTGATCGTCGTGTCGTGTGGAATGTTCTAGCATATTTCAAGCCATCAGCGACTAGGTACAGATTGCTGTACCGACAATTCTGAGAGTGATGTTGAAGGTAGCGAATCAGAAAGTTATTTCGAACGAGACCCATCATTTACTCGGCAACCTGGGGACCACCAGACCAGCGTGGCACGAGGAGTGTGAATAATCATTCAGGTGGAGCTGTGGGCAAACTGTGGCAAACAGTTATAGCATCTGTCGTCGAACCTGGAAATGGACAAATAAGCTATTTTTCCATCTCCTTGATCTGTTACATTCTG
>NW_019725004.1:682954-692531 GCF_002891405.2 Cryptotermes secundus | reverse complement strand
TGGGAAGACAGACCCTCCATGCAGATGGTGGCCAAAAATTACGTAAGTACAACATTATTTACTACTTTAAAAATGTAATTTATATAACGTCAACACGTGCGGACTGTGTGACCGGGAATCGAACCCCTGCCGTTTTATCGGAGATATCTCGATTATAGAAGGCCAAACCACATCACTGGCCGACATCCTCTACTTCGCAATTGAGGTGTCGTGTGTGCTTTTCGCGTGGGAAAGGAAAGACCGTCCGGACAAATTACGTGAAGTGCGAAATCGGACTCTGCATTTCCGGATTTTTTTGAGAATTCCACACGAAGGCAACATTCCGGCAGATGACGCAGGTAGGAAGACAGACCCTCCATGCAGATGGTGGCCAAAAATTATATAAGTAGGACATTATTTTCTACCTTAAAAATGTATTTCAAATAATGTCCGCACGCGCGGAATGTGCGACCCCATATGGGGACATTCGTACCGCTGACTAAACTTGTGCGACCCCGTATGGGGTCTTTAGTCGTTTAAAGGTTAAATCAGAATTACTTGGTTTTTGGACTTTGTCCATCACCCGGTATTCTTTAAAAAAATGGAAATTTGGTCTGTTTCCATTGTCTGGTGAGGGGTGGAGACACCTACTCTAATTGGGTCTGTTAGAAAGAGCTAACCTGTTACTGAACCCTCACCTGAGGATGGAAACAGATCCAGGTTCCAAAACATGTTCCTGTTCTGAAACCCCAGTAATCCTGAGTGTTACACACCATCATCAGGACACTTTAGTATCTAAGGGCCTAGCAAGCTTCCATAATCATAAATATGAACCTTCATATGTTATAGGGAGGCCTTTTTGATTGACTGCTCGCCATAAGACCATATCCTGAGTAAGTAGCAATAGTAGCAGCATCAGTAGTAACAGTAAGACTAGCAGTAAATCTTGACAATTGAGCACCCCTAATGCCAAAGTCTACCTTTGGACAGAATACCATGCCAGTTCCATCCATCCCCTAAGATCAGTCTTATTATTCTTCCATCTCACTGGTCATGCGCCAGAATTCTATATGCATTTTATGTCTCTCCAGTTTTGAGTCACGTGTTCAGACCCTCTTGATCGCCTCGATTTCACTACCGTAACATACATGTTCCTTTCTATGTTTCCTATTTACTTCATATGTCTTGGGTCCATTTATTTTCCTGGGTATTTTGTTTTAAACACTTCAAATTTATGTTTCCTAAAAGCAAGCAAAAACATTTCACAACTAATAAAACAGCTGATAGAATATCACATGTATATATATACACACACAATGATTTCCCCATTTGAGGCTTCTTTTGGGAGCAGTGGATTTGAATACAAATCTGAGGATGATATTAAACTGAGACAGTTTAACACTGACATTGACTAGGAAACACTGAAATCCAACTATCCCTCTCTCAAGGGTTTTCCTGTTCAATTTCAGAGATCTCGCATCAATAATTTTTGCATTTCCATTTTAGATTTTCCTCAGTTTAGTGTTCAAATCCACTGTTCCCCCAAAGAAACCTTACATGGGGGTTTCATTATGTAACATGTATTTACTGTTTTTGAAAGCAGAAGGGATAAGGATAATCATGCTGGCACAAAGTATGTTGAAATGCAGTATGCACTTCTGAGTCAATGGCTTTAAAGGAATACATTATAAGCTGTGATGGAATTCTGAAAAGTTTACTCCCCTTACCCGTTTAAGTTCAACAATGCCATGACATTTGGAATGTTGCAGTAGTTCTTTCACCTAAACATCTGCTGACTATACAGCGAAGCCCAAATTTAATGTTCAGTTTCACTGATCCCAAATCAGTAACAATCCCTGAGTTTAAAAGGACTACTGTCTATATCTTGCTCAATTTAGTGTTCAAATTCATCATCCTACAAAGGAACCTCAAGTGGTGGTTGCACTGTATTTCTAAATAAATGAAACATAGCTAGGCATCAAATAAATTACAATGTATTTTATTTAACAATCAGTAACATTAGCCAGATACATTTCTCTTTATAACAGGTATTCAAAACCTTACTTTTGATTCTGCTGCACTAAAAATTTTATCTGCCATTTTTGCTCGCAGTTTTAGAGTCTCCATATCATCTTGAGGAAGTGCACTCATATTGCGCAACATGAAGTGGTGTATAAATATCCTTATTCCTTCTCGGAAGAGGTGTAGCTTGGATGAAACAGTGACACGCTGGAAGGCCTGCTGGAAAGATTCTTCTGAATCAGCAAGCAAAACTCCCAGAAGAACTTGGCGCAGAAATCGTACAGTGAACTGATCCACCTCTGCAAAATGAATAACCTGCAACACATGATTGGGCAGAATACAGGTTAGTAGTACGTAGTCACAGACCGTTAGTTTCTGATCCATAATATAACATAAGGCAGTTCTTTTAAAAAAGGTACTGCTCATGTGTAACAGGCTGTGGATGCCCACAGGGTTGAGACATTGAGGCTGACAGCCTTAAGTGCTGACCACACCTTTATCCCCAGGAAGATTCCTGATACTCATTTCTGTTAAGAGGGTGAGTCAACCCCAGGACCATAATGTGGCTGGAAGGTTAGGTCAATTCAAGAATCCAATGATCTTCATTGGAATTCAGACCTACAACCTTCCAGCTTGTAGCATAGTGCCTCGACCAACTACACTACCAAGCTCCCTTTCATGTGTACCCATAGAAAATATAACAAATGGATTTGTCATTTGGGGTATGTGGCATTTCTCTAAGGCCTCTCCTATTTAAATGGCAATGCCATAATCATGTACCACACTTGGTTACCCCCTCCCCTCCATATAAGGCTCTGAAAAACAACACATGGCAATATTACCATTACATCTGTGTTGTAGGAAGTTTTTGTTTGGTTTGATTGTCCAGTGAGTTCATTTGACATTAAAACAATTAGCAAACTGATCATCAACTGAAGTGTTAATATAGTTTAAATAAAACAAGCCATTAAATTATTTCATGCCAACAAAGTGAAATGTTTATCACGATTAAATTATCTCATACAATATCATGTCCTCCTGTAGCACTACAAGCAGTCTGGCTCAAGCAGTAATGCTTCTAACTGAATTCAGACTCAGGTGTCTTGTGGAATTCCTTTGTCCATACAAGCAGATGCCAGGATGGTACCTGAAATTAGTCCATGACTGCTCCCGTACACATCCTTTTGAATCTATTATATCATTCAGTGCTCTACAGTCTGAGTTACTGACAGTGTCATTAAACTACAAAGTAAACTCCGTGGCTTTAGTCCTCAAGCAAACTATACCGACCAAGCAACTGCTGCTTGTAGGTGAAGTTACTGCCAACTTTAAGCAGATAGAGGGTGTCACGTGGTCAGCACAACGAATCCCCACAGCCATTAATCTTGGCTTTCTAGACTGGAGCCGCTACTTTTCCATTCAAGTAGCTCCTCAGTTATCCTCACGAGGCCAAGTGGACCCCGTTCCAGACCCACTACTTCTCAGAAAATCTGGTAGTGCCTGGAATCGAACCCAGACCTCTGGATCTGTAACCAGGAAACTAGACCACCTCTTCAAACTACAGAAGAGTAAAATTCTGCACTAGAGCCTGATTTGGTCCAGGGTCTGCTATACTGCAAAGATACGTAAATTCTTATTTAGAAAAGAAGTCCCACACTTATTAAAAATAATGCATGCTTTATATCACACTGCCACTGGACCAGCATACATAGAATGACAATGTCTTACACTGACCTTAAGTACTGAAAGTGGGAGTCCTTTATGAAGAACCAAATGTACAAGAAACTTTGCCAGGTTTGTTACTTGGAATGAAGGCATGTTTTGAAGTTCCTTGAACCTGTCCCAAAGGGCACACTGGATAGCGATCTGTAGAAGTACACAACAGAACATGGGCATAAAAAGTTAAAACACAATTTTGAAACAAATGTACACTATGTATCTAAGTGTGATACTCTGTCAGAGATGGGAAGTCACATGACACATAAATATATAGTAACTAACTCCAGGGAGTAGAGTTATCATTAAGAAATGAATACAATGACTCCCATTACATCCTTCTTGCTTTGATCACCCTAATAACACAATAATGGTCTTCAATTATATGGTATACTTATATATAAAACAGCAAAACTACTTTCATATATTGGCCCCATTTCTGAATTACTGGTTCTAATATGAAATGATGTAACATATTCTGTGTTTGTGAATGTAATATGGACTGGGTTTGTCAGAATCTTGTGAATATGGCGATGAACAGTTGGGTTTCTTGATATGGTACGATATGTCTTTTATGACAAAACTGCAAAGAAACTACCTGATATTTCCTGTCAAAATCACAGAATTTCTGTGAGAGATGGCAGTAATATGGGTTGAATTGCTTTTCTTGGAGATAACAGTTTATAATAACATGAATAATTTCTCTCTCTTGTTGGTGCTTCAGTCCCAAGTGTAGTAACTTCTCAAATGCATCAAGATAATCCTGTTAATAATAAAAGAAATAAATTAATATGTGGTTTCACAATATGCTTGAAAATAAGGTCATGACTACTGATACCAATTTATTCATCTACATTTTCCAGATTTATATGTATATTCAAAATAGGACCTTTTTTAAGGTAAGACAGTGTAAGGTATATGACATGAATCTAAGCTAGTTCATATCACAGTATATTCCTCTAAAGGCCATTTTAAAATTATCCTCATGCTTTCTAATCTTTGAAATCGCTGTTACCCAGTAGGTTTTTTCTATCAACATTCTGTATGCCTTTTATTACTCTCGAAGGTACATGTCCAATCCATTCTTGATATAGGTATCCTAGACAAACTATATGAATCATAAAATTTCCCCATTCCCTACCTAATTCATCTCTTAAGGGAGGCTTGAATGTTTCTCAGGAGAATTTCTGATGGTATTTTGCTGTTTTTCAAGTTACTGTTCCAGGATTCCTCTAATATAGGAGCCTGGACAGATCTTCCTAAGGTAATGAAACAAGGCAATGAAAGATGTTCATACTAATCGTTTAGTAGTATGTATTTCAGTCCATTAAACTCATCAGCTGCAGATTGTTTAGAAACTTATTAAGGATTTGTTTTCGTCTATCTACAATACCATGCGAATCATAGAAATAACCATTCTCATCTCTCAACACAGTGACACACTGTCTACAACAGCTGTTGGACATCTGCCTGTTTCGATGACTAGCTACTTAGATCATTGTAAAATGTAACTGAATAAATACCAAAACAGTTTACCTGTTGGACAACAAACATTTTGTGATAATTTTTAGGCATTTATTTGTAAACAGTTAAATTTATACAGATATTTTGAGTTAACATTTTCAAGAACTGAAAGCAAAATGTTAATTTTGAAATTTAGATTTAGAATTTTACATTCACATTAGTATGTTTTGTGTATTACCTCAGCAGTCATCAAAATGCAGAAGATATTCCTGCGTACATCTGTGTTCATGCGGTGCTTCCGTGCAAGATCCAGTAACTGCTGACTGTACTCGTTGCTTTGTTGAAGCTTCATGCAGTTATCTGGATCCTGTTTCCCTGCCTTGCCTGGAAGAGAGCCTGTCCATGCTGATCCCACAATCCACCATCTGCCTTGTACATCAACTGTAACAACATGGTATACACATGAGGCTTTTAGCCTACTTCCTGTGTTGAAAAAATGGACAGGATTATGTTATCATGTCCATATGTCCATCCATGTGCTTATCCCCCAACAATTATTAAATCAATGTACAGATTTTCATTAGTCCTGGTTTGAACATGATAGATACTAAAAACTACAAGGGTTGATCAATAAGTACCCATGTTTGAAGACAGGTGGCGTTGCTGAGGGAAGTTGGCATTACCGTCGTGTACGGCCATCTGTCAGACGACACCATACTAAATTTCAGACTGATTCATAGGTTAGTTTTTATTTGGAAGCCAGTTGCATCAGACGTGTTTCATCTTTCTCGATACAATGGAAAAAGTGAAATATCGATCCGTAATTCACGTGGTTACCAAGGAAATCGTTGAAAAGGTCCACGACATGATTCTCGCTGATCGCCGAACTAAAGTGCGCAAAGTAGCAGAGGCCATAGGCGTGTCGTATGGAACGGCAATCAATATTTTACATGATAAGTTAAGTATGAGAAAGGTGTTGGACCGATGGGTGCCGCGATTGCTCACGGTGGACAACAAGCAGATACAGCTGTCAATGTCAAAGCAGTGTTTGGACCTCTTTAAGCGAAATTCACAGGAGTTTTTGCGTCGAGTCATCACCGTTGATGAAACCTGGATACATTATTATATGCCAGAGACCAAGCGACAGTCAAAACAATGGATTCTTCCAGGTGAATCTGCTCCGAAGAAGGCAAAGACAGTCCCATCGGCCAGAAAGGTCATGGCCATGATTTTTTGGGATTCGAAGGGAATTATCCTCATGGATTTTTGCAGAAGAACGATCACAGGGCAGTACTACAGTGAATTATTGGACCGATTCGATAAGAAATTGAAGGAGACACGGCCCCATTTGGCTAAGAAAAAAGTGCTGTTTCACTACGATAACGCACCAGCACATTCATCCGGAATTGTCGCGGCCAAATTGCATGAACTGCGCTACGAATTGCTGCCACACCCACCGTACACGCCAGACCTGGCTCCCTGCGACTTTTTTCTGTTCACCAACATGAAAACATGGCTCAGGGGAAAAAAAAATTCAGCTCAAACGAGGTTATCGCCGAGACAGAAGCGTATTTTGAAGAGTTTGACAAATCGTATTTTTTGGAGGGGATAAAGAAATGGCAGAAACGTTGGGAAAAGTGTATCAACCTCAAAGGAGATTATGTTGAAAAATAAAAAAAAAATTGTGTCTTTATTCCTAACATGAGTACTTATTGATCGACCCTCGTATGCTATCTTTGACCTTGTTAATTTCTTATCTCCAATAAAAGGAATACCACATTATGCAAACTCATTAGGTGGGAGAGACATTACTGGCACTTAATGTAGGACCCTGAAATTTTCTTGGATGATAGGTCTTCATAAAATATGCAACTGTTTTAAGGTCATCTGTTTTAAAATCTAAATCAGAAATGTGGCAGCCACGAATCCTCAAAGCTAGGCATGTGGAATTTAATATGGAGATCACAAACACACAAAACTTGAAAGAAATCTGAATATAAGAAAATGAAACTAGAAGTTTCCATGCGAATATCATTTTCTATATTAGTCCATAATAATACTTTACCTGAACCTAAAATTGAACTTTTTTAAATTTCTCAATAACTCATAGTACAAAGTGGGCATGCAATATCATGGTTGAGGTACTGTGCTACAAGCAAGAAGGTCACAGATTCAATTTGGTCATTGGGTTTTTCAATTGACCTACCCTTCCAGATGCACCATGGCCCTAGGGGGTAAAGAAAGGGCAGCCAGCGTGTAAGGCTGATAACCTCGCTACCAATCTATGAACCTCCTGTCTAGAAAATGTAGGAACCTCGACATCTGACAACCCTATGGGCCTCCACGGTACAGGGATGGCTTCACCTTTACTCACAGTACAAAAAATGTATACATTAACTTACAAGTAGACCTCATAAAAATCTGTAACTTTCATTTGAAACATTGTTTGGTATTTTGTGTATTTAACAAACTACAAATGAAACAATTATGTATGTCTGTATGGAAACACTGTAAGTACCTTTCAGCAAGTCATCCAATGAGATTTTGAGTTCAGTGATGTAATTTCCTTTATGCAGAAATCCCTTCATTAGTTTTTTGAGGTGTTCACTGTGGCTGGGATCATAATTCGGTATCTTCCTCATGTTGTTGTTCTTAATAGCCAGCAGAACTTCCAGCATAAATTTCACACGGGTACTGTGACAGTATCATGTTAATCTGGACATTAATTGCAAGTAACAGCTCACCCATCAGACAACATACAATTTAATTTATCATTATCAAACTTAGTGTCTCACTGAGAAAAATACAGATATGGAGTGTCTGAGAACAAAGTACTGAGGAGAATAGTTGATGATAAAATCTCAGGCTATCAGCCTTATTGGTCGGTTAAAACTTACAGAGGTTTCAGGAATCATCTGTCCCCATCATCAGGGTCTGTTCCACATCAGACCCTGATTATGGGGACAGAGATGGTCCCTGAATTGTCAGTAATTTTTAACAAAATAACATGGCTGATGGCCCAATAAGATTTTATCAAAGCTTCAGATCTTAATGAGAATACCTGGACCTACGAGAGATGTAATGCAATTAGAGATATATACTGATTAATTAATTGTATTACAGTAATTAAATCAATAATCACTGTAATCTGGATTCCTCAGTATTTTCTAATATGTTGGAAATTTGTAATTCTTATCTAATTATTTCAGTCTGCACATGATCTTTAAAGGAAGAAAAGTGAGCAGTCTCAGAAATCTCATCCTGTTGTGCTTTATGCTATGCTACACCTTTTCCTTTCAGGATTCACATTCCTGATCTAAACATAAACCTTGCTTGTGAATTTACATTATGAACTTTTCAAAACCACATTAATGGCAGAAAGGGAATTTACTTAAATAATTGTTTTTTTTTTTAATTCCACCCTCTTGTGTCATTTATTATAACTCTCTTGCAGTCACATAAAAATAGCATGTCAGTGCAAGCCAGCACAATATTCCAGAAATTAAATGCAATGACAAGAACTCAGAATTGCCCACAGAATATACCATAAATGAGAGAGCATAAATTCCTGCAAAATATTCTGTAAAATGCATGGAAAATGTCAACAAATCATGTGTGTGATAACTGCACATCATTTGCTGTGTTCCTTACCTGTTCTCAAATTGAGTAGCTTCTCCAGCTATCTGTTGGAGTTTGAGGATCAATTCTTTGAGTGCCAAAGGATCATCTTTACGCAGACTGAAGCCAACACTCCTCAGTATTAACAGGATCAGTTCCACTTCTTTTTCTCCAAACTTCTCACTTAATTTCTCCAAGATACCATACATCAGATCAGCAGTGAACATCTGACAAAGAAAAGGACATTTGCCAGTAAAGCCCAGGGAAGAAGCATCTGATGTACACAGGATAGGACCTGGAGCTGATCTAGATGTGGCAACAAAGCTAAAAAACCTTGTCCCTGTCAGCAGTCGTCCATCCAGTCAAATTACTGATTGAATTGTACAAACTCATAGTTATTTAGGTGTAAGGGTATATTATTGTGACATGTTGCGAAATCCGAGCCCCCCCCCCCACACCAGCAGTGACGCGGCGGATGAGTCAGCGCTCCCCTCCCTCCCCTCAGCGGTAACTGAGCGCTCTCGTAATACGCGAGTAATCACCCCGCAATGCGCAACGCGCGGTGACGTCACGAGCGGAGCCGAAGAGAGCCGAGCGGAACCGAAGATAGCCGAGCCCCGTAACCTGGCAACTACGCAATGCTAATCAACAGCGGTGACGTCACGCTAGCAACAGCGTCCTATGCTATACGCCACGTCACACTAGCAACAGCGCAAGGCTATATAAGCAGACTCCACAGCAGTGTGATGATCAGTTGAAACATAGCAGCCTGCGAGTG
>NW_019725004.1:657270-677948 GCF_002891405.2 Cryptotermes secundus | reverse complement strand
GCGCGGTGACGTCACGAGCGGAGCCGAAGAGAGCCGAGCGGAGCCGAAGATAGCCGAGCCCCGTAACCTGGCAACTACGCAATGCTAATCAACAGCGGTGACGTCACGCTAGCAACAGCGTCCTATGCTATACGCCACGTCACACTAGCAACAGCGCAAGGCTATATAAGCAGACTCCACAGCAGTGTGATGATCAGTTGAAACATAGCAGCCTGCGAGTGTGCGATAACTAAGAAGTCAGCGAGCGGAAGACTTATTGTGTGCTTTCCAGACATAGTGATTGCTGTAGTACTCGGAGTGTGTATTTCAGGGAGACTCGTATAGCTCCCGCGTTATCAGTACGTGAAGACAAGTGAAGATTGTGTTAAGAGATTTTGTTGTAGGGTTTGTAAAGTGTGGAAACCCATAATATTGTGATCATTAATTGTAGCCGATATTTGTAGATTGTTAAATAAACCAATTAACCATCTCTACGGCGGCTTCAGTAACGTAAACACGTTACATTATTATGACATTGTACCTTAAAGTTGTACAGGTGGGACAAAATTAAAAGTATGTTGTCCAGCTGTTTGTTTTCCACTTCGTGTTCCAGTTGATGATGCTCATGGAACTTCTTAACAAATACTTGTAGTATGTGAGCTCCTGGAAAGAAAAATAAGTATTAAATACTGTTCCATTTGTTGATGGTTTATTTAACAGTGCCTTTTCAGTTGCATGATGTATGTACATAATGCAACAGGATGATTGAGAATAATGAATTGCTAAGAATGTGCATGGAGGAGCCAGTATAGTGACTGACTATGGACTGGACGACCAAGGACTCAGAGTTTGGGTCCTGGTAGGGTCAAGAATTTTCTCTTCTCTGTAGCATCCAGACTGGCTCTGGGGCACACCCAGCCTCCTATCCAATAGGTACCAGAGGCTCTTTCCTTGGAGGTAAAGTAGCAGGGGCGTGAAGCTGACCAGTTAGTGCCAAGGTCAAGAAAATATGGATACATCCACTCCCCCATATGCCTTCATGGCTTTGTGCTATTAGTTAATGACAGGGACAACTTTTCCTTTTTTTTTTTTTTTTTAAAGAATGTGCATGGAACTAGCAGTGGCTGACTAAACAACTCTGGTAAGAGAGCATAAGAGTTCAACACCACTAATTCCAAGTCACTGGACATTACTTTAGGATAATTTAATTTATTCTGAAACCCAAACATTCGTTTTAATATTGTCCTCGGCTTTCAAAGCTGTTATACCACCAAAATTCTGTATGCATTTCCTGTTTTCCCCATACAAATTAAATGCCCAACATAACTTCATTGCCATAAATAATTCCATGGAGCAGAGACCATCTTGAGAAGCTAACAGCAGCTCATCTAGTCAGGAAATTCCCTGCCTTTCATGGAACCTATAGGTTCATTACTATGTTCACAAGCCTTCCAGCGTCTGTACCCTGAGCCACATGAATCCAGCCCACACCCTCATATCATTTCTTTAACACCTTATCCATTATCCTTCCATATATGCATAGATCTGTGAAGTGGTCTCTTCTCTTTAGGTTTTCCAGTGCTAACACAACTACCATGGCATCCTGTATAAGTCAAGAAGTTCAGCATTAAGTAACTTATTTCACACCCCAATTACTTAATCTCTGTCAATGTCCTGGTAAAGATTTGAACTGGGGACCTCCTTCATGCAAGTCAGAAAAACTACCACTTCAGGCAACATGCTTGATTATGGTTTTGTGATATGCACATATTTTATTATTTTTTTATATCTTCTACTAGGTTAATTTCTCTGGTAGTCTATATAAGAACTTCTGCATATTTCTTTTTGTTTTACATTTTCACATACTCTATTAATGTCATCATATACATGCATGTGGTGAGGTTCATCTGATATTGGCCATCACCAGCATGCAACCAAATGTACAAGTATTTGAAATATAAATGTGTTGTAGCAACAAACACTGACCCACTTCAGTACCAACATTAGCATGCAGTATGGCTACTAGCATGGCATGCTCCATGATGAGACGTTCTGGGGTACTGACTTCAGCCACCAGTGACTCAAACAGCAGGTCTGTCAATGATTCGTTCACACTGTTGCGACTGTGAGACATGTACAACTCTTCTATCTGTAAAAATGGTTTCATACGTCAAGATTTCATGTTTATTTTGTTAAAGTACATCACAAAAGACACCTGACTTCTGTGCTTTCCTAGTGGCCACACATCAACCATGGCGCTTCACACTAGCTCTCTAAATATTACTGCTAGGTACCTCTTTACTAATTTTTCCTTCAGGTTGAAACATTGGCAATTCAGCATACCACAGTGCAGTGTTACCACTGGAAACCTAGCTAGCCTCTTTATTTGTGACTGTAACACTTGTTTTTAATTGATGAATATGGATCTAACCCCAAATTATGTATAAATCATTCCAACAGTCTAGGGTCATAATTCTTTTGAGAATCTGACAGCCACACAAATATTCTGGTCACCACAAAAAGGTGACTTGTACTGTCTATCTTAAACAGATGAATACCAAATTTAAGGCAATGGCTAATTATATGAATTAAAAACAGACTGGTATGACTTAATTAATCTCTCATGTGTGCTTTGCCATATCCTCTGTGCCACAAATGACTGAGCGAGATCTACCAGAACTTCAAATTCCACCTGGAAAATTAGTTGCCACACAATTCTTAAACCCCTTCCAGTTCATATTTCATCTCTCTCCAGAAGTTTATGACATGCCAAAGATATACCATTCATGCTTGTCATTGGCCACATGCTGAATGAGCATATATATGTCCTACCTGCAAGGCAATGCTATTCATATTGTTCTCAGCCAAGCGATTCAATAAGCCTTTCATTTGTCTCTGCAGCCGCTTTATATGTTCCTGTTTCTTTGGATCTTCACTCAGAGTACTGCCCCTGACATATGGTGGAACATACTTCTCAGTATTTGCCTAAATACAGAAATTAATCAATAAAGAACATGAAATAAGTGCATCAGTAATCTTATGCACTTAACCTTTCCCTCTAAAGAACTGATTAGTCAATGAGGTTGGTTCTGATAGAACTGCCATGATATGATCTGACCAGTGCTTAGAGACCCATTTTCTGTTTGATATACTGGGCACAGAGGTCTCTTCTCTTATAAACAAAAATTAAACTCCGTGGCTTTAATCCACAAGTGAACTATACTAACCAAGCAACCGCCACTTGTCAGCAAAGTTAGTGCCAACTTTTAGTGGATAGAGGGTGTTGTGTGGTCAGCACAACAAATCCCCACAGCTGTTAATTTCGGTTTTCTACACCGGCTCTTCTGTTTTTCAGTTTAGAAAGAAAAATGGGCTGGCACTGCCCTAGAAATATGCTGACCAACTCACCACACAAGTTAACGGATACCAGTGCTGAGTAGATTAGTCTGTCTGAACACATTACAAATGATTTATATTCATGTACAAGATGCAAAAGGAAAATTAAGAAAGATTATAACATTGTATCATGGCATCCTGTTGCCCATCACTGAATTTTTAAATATCTGTATACAGTACATGGCAATGCTATGGGCCTGCAGCTTAGAAATTGTTGCATAGCTTTGAATAGAACAGGGGTGTGTGTCTGATCTCCCTTGAATCAATGATGGTCTATTGTGCATTTCCATGGACTTAATAATAAGGCCAGCAGTGTGAGGGAAAATATCCAAATGACCATGGTGTGAAGTGTATGTCCTCATTTGAGGAAGCATAAATTAAAACAGCATCCATTAATTGTACTCCTTTTGCACATCTTCAGTGTGAATAATACAGTTAATGATACTGTTTCACATAGCTTTCCTTAGCCAAATATATGAAGAATCTGGTTAAAGTGCAGATACAAGTTTGGGCCCTGCAGCATGGCACTTTCACATGAAGAATTAAGATAGTACTCAAAGATCTGACCCTTTTATTCCAGTGATGGAGGCATCATGTTCCTCCAAAACAGTGGTATCTGTCTACAGAAATACATGGTGTCACATCCCGCAAGATCATAACCTTCACTGCATAAATGTTATGCCAGATTCAAATCACAAATAAGTGCTCCTGCTAAGGATCATGAGAAATAGAAAGGGTACGTATCACCGGGGCACGCAGTAGCTTAGTTTGCTGAGGCACTATACTACAAGCTGGAAGGTCACAGGTTTGAGTCCCGATGAGGTGGATATTTTCAATTGACTCAATCCATCCATCTGCATTAGGGCTCTAGGGTTGGCTCAGCCTCTAATGCAAATCAGTACCAGGAATCTTCCTGGGGGGTAAAGAGCGGCTGGCGCGTAAGTCTGACAAACCTGCCACCATCTGTGAGCCGACTGCCTAGAAAAAATGTGGGGCCCTCAACATCTCAACCCTATGGGCCTTCATGGCCTCTTACAGGGATAGCTTTACCTTTTTAATATATATCACTGATGATGTTATGTTCGGGTGGATTGAGTTACATTAATTTTTTGACTTTACTAACTCCAGCCGCTTAATTACTGTAGTTGAGAAACTGGAAACACTGACATACTAGTCTTGAGCAGAAATGGGTACCATGGAGGGAATCGAACTGTAATCACTTTTATTTAGCATTTGCTACTAATAAATTCTCACCTTAATCACCCTGCCTTGCTTGTCACGAGTTCTGCCATAGATATCTTCCCAGTACTCTTCAACCTCCTTCCAATCCTTCTTCCCCACTATATCTCCTGCATCTTCTTCACAGACAGAACCAACAACATTACAAGCTACTGCTTCATCAGATGTTATACTCACTACATCATGGTTTTGTTCTTTTGTTTTCATTCTTAGAGTTTCCACTGAATTAACATTTTCACTTTCATTGTCACTGTCATAATTTTCTTCAAGCTTACCACACTTTCTCTGGTCAGTTAATTTACATTCCTGCTGTTCCCTTTCATATACAAGTAATCTTTTACTCTGTGTGCTTCCTTCAGTGTTAGAAACTGAACAATCTTCCGGTTTGCTTCTCTTCCTTTTCAGGCCCCTTTTCTTTGAAGCAGCATTCTCTATTATGTCATGAGATTCATCATAGTTTAAGACATGATTATAATTATTTACTTCCTTTTTGTTTCCATTTAGAATCTGTTTGCTGACTGTTCTTTCAGAATCTGAATAAACCTCCATATCAGATCCAACACTGTCACTGTTATCATAACTGACTGTTTCCCCAAACTCTTCTACACTGGCCACTATCTCATTATCACTACCTGTAACTTTATTTGATGTAAACTTATGTATTTCACTTAAAGTATCATCATCATCATCATCACTGCTGTTTATATTGATGTCATGCTGTCTCGCAGTACTGCTTGTTTGACTGTTGCCTGTGATCAAAGCTAAATCTTCCTCAAATTGTGAACTGGAATCATGTAATGTTAGGTCCATCATCGTTCCATGCTCCATATTCTTTTGTTCACATACTTCCAACAAATCTGAACAGTGCTAAGGAAAAAAGAAACTTGAAACACTGTTATATCTGTATGGCATCTGACATTTTCAGAGCTGTGGTCTCTCTTCTGGGATATAATGCTGTGTATTCCCTTGAAAGTCAACCAACCTTTGAACAAACATGTCACATCCATCTTCGCAGTTCAAGAGTAAGTCCAGAAAGACACCACCATCCTTCACTTCAACACTGAAAATGGATGTGACATGTTGTTCTGAAAAGTTGGTTGATTTTTCAGCACACTACACAGTGTAATATCCCAGAAGACAAAAATCTTCACCGTTATATCTGTTATGATACATACTGCAAAATTATTATACGTGTACACACTATTACACAGCATCATCATAAAATACCAGCAGACTTACAGCATTACTAATACTAGCTACTAAAATAAAGTGATATCATGACTAATATATATATATATATATATAAAGTGATAGTACCTCAGGAGAGGGTAACTAGAATGATGGTTTCAATATGAAAATAATGTATAGACATTTTTGTAGAAGGATACAGTCCAACCCATCTGTAGTGAAGGATTTTGGAACTGATTTCTGCTTCCTTTTATGTAACTTAAGCTGTTTTTCCAGCTTCTTAATTACTTTGTCTTCCTGTTGGTTTGCTTTCTTTAGCTGCTTGATGCGCTGATTCTTCATGTCCATCTGCAATTTCTGATTTCTTTCTCTTTCACTATATTTTTTACGAATCTGCTTCTCCTGTTCCTTGCTGACTAATATATCCATATTGTTAGAAATTTGCTCTTCGTGGTCTGTATTTCCATTTGTATTTCTCTTTAATTTACTTTTCTTTCTTTG
The DNA here is from genome assembly GCF_002891405.2 of Cryptotermes secundus. Classification (NCBI taxonomy): domain Eukaryota; kingdom Metazoa; phylum Arthropoda; class Insecta; order Blattodea; family Kalotermitidae; genus Cryptotermes; species Cryptotermes secundus. The sequence goes on along the minus strand of NW_019725004.1, from coordinate 671,645 downwards.
AAAGAATTCGTTCCTTTTTGCTTTCTTAAGTCTCCTTTGCTCTTTCCTCAATTCCTTTCGTGATTTATGGATTTTACCTTCCGTTTCATTCCTCTTCTGCCTTATATGACGTCCCATTGCTTTCCTCTCATTCAGTCTGATTCCTGAAATGGTACGTAATGTTTAACTTTAGGCATAACCTTGTGTTTATCACATTTCTCACATCTCTATATATACTTAGTAAAAAAAAAATATTGTACGTAGTTCTCAAGAACATCCAAATCTTATAAATGTATAATATTTCCTACTAAATAACTTCAACCCTAAAATTTAACGAAACATAACCTTAACGCTCACATGTGCCACCATGCCAACAACAACACGCGATTTTCATACGATCAGTCGAATCCGGTCGAATCGGTTGAACAGTGTTTAATCCACAGTTAGCCAAGGTAACGACCAGTATAACCGTACGGTCGGGCATAAGTACACGGTAGTGGGTAGGCGGCACCACGGATCATTAAAAAAGGATGCTCTAGTAGGCGGCACCACGGATCATTAAGAAAGGATGCACTACATTGCTTACACTGTATTCCCTCGTGAGCTCGTGAGCGCGAGATTGGTTTCAGTAGCAGCCCCTATGTGCAGGCCAGTTTTTAGCGTTGCTATTTCATGACGGAATATACTGGCGGTTATTTAGGAAGTCATCTTGAAATTTTGAATACTAATATCCCTTTACCTTCTCCCCGGGAATCACGCAGCCGGTGTGTGAAGCTGATCATTCACCTCCGTTTAGTGCCGAGATCAAGAATGGGGCAGTTATACTTTCAGGCCTTCACATGTCTTCATGGTGTTATGCTTATTTAATTAATTCTGTCGTCTAATGTCACTTTACTTTCATAAAATATCAATGTACACATTCTTGTGGACGTGTAATATAGTAGAATATAAGAAGAAAAATGTGGATTTTCTGAAAGAAAAAACCCCTTTATGTCATACCAACGTCTGACCCTAGAATGCAAGTTGCATCCGCCAATGGCCAAATATATTGTGACATGCCTGCTGAAAGCCAGAATTGTGAATCCAAAAGAGAACGACTTTGAAAACACATCAATTGCTAGGATGTAACAATATTTATATGCAGTGATATTTTCAGCCTTAGGCATATCGGCAAGCACCTGTTGCAAGTTACTGACTGAGGTGTTCTGATTCGTATAACGATAATAATAATAGTGATCTGTCGATGTTAGGTCGGCCCCTTGTCATTACAGCATGGCTTGTCCACAGGGTGGTTTGGAGGAGACGGCCTCCATATATGAAGAACAGCTGTGAATATATTGAATAAGCAGTCGTGGCCAGCCGAGAAGGGATGGCCCTCCAACCTGGGGGTTGGGCGTGGGGCTAAGAACTCCTCACCGTAAAAAAAAATAAGATTGTTACGACACATCATACAAGGCCTTGGACCTGGACTGATTATTTGGATAAATGACCTAAGCTAAAGAAAATGGACGTAATATTTGGTAGTTGGAAGGTAATAATTTTGTATAGAGTAGACTAGAAACATAACCATTAGAATATACAATACTATAATTTTTCCTTTGGTTCTGTATGGGTGTGAAACTTGTTCTCTGACATTACCGAAGAGAGATGAAGAGACAGGAGGTTGGAGAAAACTGCTTAATGAGGAGCTTCATAACTTGTACTCTTCGCCAAGCACAATTAGAATGAGCAAGACAAAGAGGATGAGATGGGCAGGGCATGCAGCACGAATATGGGCGAAGAGGAATGCATACAGGATATTGGCGAGAAAGCCGGAAGGAAAGAGACCGCTAGGAAGACCAAGACATAGGTGAGTGGACAATATTAAAATGGATCTTAGGCAGATAGGGTGGAATGGTATGGATTGGATTGTTCTGGCTCAGGAGAGTGACCAGTGGAAGCCTCTTGTGAACATGGTAATGAACCTTCGTGTTCCATAAAATGCTGGGAAGTACCTGAGTAGCTGCACAACTGTCGGCTTCTCAAGAAGTACTCAGTTCCATGAAATTAGTTAGTTAGTTACTAAATAATCTGTGGGTGTTACAGTCCATTATGAACCTTGGCCTCTGTTTTACAGTTTCTTAATCATACAGATACTCGGCAGGATTCCTTGGGTGGGGATCAGCCCGCCGCAAGGCCGCTACTTGCACAGGACAACAACATAAACACAGAATAAACGAAACTAACATACATGCCTCGAGTCGAATTTGAAACCACGACCCCAATGTTAGAGCGAGCGAAGACAATTCGCATCTTCGACTGCGTGGCCACCGTGATCGCCTGTAACGATATAACACCAGTAGTAAACTAGTAAATAGGGCCGAGCCATAGCTCAAGCGATTAGTCGCTGGCTTCCCACCGTGGCGACCCGGGTTCGATCCCGGGTCTGGTCAAGTGGGATTTGTGGTGGACAAAGTGGCGCTGGGGCAGGTTTTCGCCGAGTACTTGGGTTTCCCCTGCCAATCTTCATTCCACCACTTGCTCCACGATCACTCTCACCTATCATCTGGGGCTTGTACAATAGGCCAGAAGTGACCGCAGTACAAGGGACTTAGTTCCATCCCACCAGCAATAAAAAAAATTGGTAAATTTGAAAGAGAAATACTTCTTTTATGTTCTCGATATGTATATTGTTTCATGAACGAAATCAAAACGAAGAAGACGTTTAAATATAATTTTTTTAGGTAATAGCTATGTACGAAAAGCCTCTGCGGTCTACTGGTTAGAGTTCCTGGTTACAGATCCAGAGCTCCGGGTTTGATTCCCGGTGCTACCTGATTTTTTTCTGAGAAGTAATGTGTCTGGAACGCTGTCCACTCAGCCACATGATGATAATTGAGGAGCTATTTCAAGGAAATAGCAGCTCCGGTCTGGAAAACCGAAATTAACGGCCATGGGGATTCGTTGCGCTAAAGTTGGTACTCGCCGACAAGCGGCGGTCGCTCGGTCGGTATAGTTCGCTTGCGGACTAAAACCACAGAGTTTTATATAGAGTCTCCGAATTTGGATATCGAGTGCTGTTCTGCTACATACGCCTCTTGTCGTCTGTTATTACTCTTATATTTGTATGTTTATTTACTTTACTTCTTGCGTGTTTTTTTCTGTGCAGATTATTTTGTGCTTTTGAAGATTTTGTAAATTACTCGTATTTATGTCAACAATATGTAAGCACCCTTTCCTACTTTCAAGCCTAATACACGCCATGTAATGTGTTCATGTGAAACGGACTCATGTAGATGCATTGCTTCAACCCCTCTAGGAGGTAATTGAACCGGTAACGTGGTACGCATGCGCCCACGATCTTCTATTCGTAGTACCCATTTTTGTCACATGTGAGTATTGGAAAAAAGCTTCTTATTTTATTAAATTGTGGAATATTAGTGGTTTTATCAGAGGTTTTTGAACATTTTGTCACGTGGTAACTGTTGAAGCTCTCCGTAGTCGACGGTACTCACCTCATTAGTGTATAGAATTGACTTTACGCGAAAGCCACCGGTAGGTTTACTTGACATTGCACGTTAAGCTAGAAACGTTCTTTCCCGCCATGTTGGGTTTGCTTTCATGAAATTTCTGTATTTGTTAAGAAGTTATAGTAGTGGTGTGAGGTTTTTGTGTTGTGTGTTAATGTTAAAGAGCTGTTCAGTGTAGGTATGGGTGTTAGAGGGTCTCATGATATTTTAGTGTGTACGTATGCTTGTGTGCATTCTTGCAACATTATTTGTCTATTTTAGAGTAATTCGGCATGGGTATTTTATCTTTCAAGAGTTAACATTGGTGTGAACGGACAGTAACTTCTAAGTCTGCATGGTGTAATGTAGTAATGCTACAACTGGGAGTTTTAAATGTAAACAAATTTATGGCACATATTAGCTTAGGGTTGCGAGATACCATGTGTTAATTCATATTAATAGGTGTGATGAGAGTGATTTGTATAAACTTTTGAGTGGTATTTAAACATTTGTGATGAGTAATGAATTTTATATTGTATAATTGATCGAATGCAAGTTAATGTATGATGCTTTAATTTGGGTGGGTTGGAGGTCAAAGAACTTAGAAATTTTTATGGTAACATGGTCATTTGTAGAATCTGTGACAGGCACGAGTCTTTTATAACAGACACTTAAAATGTGCCAGTAGTCACTAAGAGGTTTATTATAAAGTTATTTAGGGCATCTGTTTGTTTTAATAATTCCCTACCATTCTGGTGTGTGTACTGCACATGATAGCTGGATTAAGTCTGTGAATGGATATTAGTATAGGTTACCATGTTGTCTTAATAATAATAATAATAATATAGCCATTTGAGGCTAAGTGCTAGAGTATTTAAGACCAGTAAATTAATGAGGCCACTCAAAATTTTAGTATATGTACTGCCAGTATTGTGAGGTGTAGGTGTGTTGTTTTTGACTACTCCAGACTACCTGTTCTGATTGCCACTTTGGTATTTCAATGCATTGTTATCTGATGGGGATTTTAGTATTCCCATGCATAAGTTCTTGTGGAGGGATATGCCTGCCCCCTATTAGAGGTCTGTTGCATGGTTTCTGGGTAGTCTGAATTCTAGTTCTGATTGCTGGCTCAGTATTTCCTGCATTGTCATTTGAGGGGCCTTTTATAATTTTTTTCTTCTGTGCAAGGATTAGAAATATGTGAAACAGTATCTGCTCTTCGGTTTTATTTGGCAGTATTGGCCCCCCCCCCCGGTATAAACAGTGCCAGGGTCTGCGCTAATAGTTACAGGGTGGTTTTAGCATATCACCCTATTACTGAGAGAAATGGACTGTGAGAATCCTCTTTACGGGCTGTTAATGTCAAATTTTGTCAGTGGGTTCAGTGCATGGGTGGAATGACTTGTAATAAGCATGGTTTGGTTCCAGGGTCCTTTGCAGCTGTGGCATGCACCTGTGTTACAGAAAGGATGTTTTCTTGAGAATGTGTTCTTTTTGCTTTGCCTTGCAGTTTTAATAAAGCATTTTTTTTTTTCACATGTTTGATACATAGCAATAAACTTAAACTCAGAACTTTGATTACCCCATTTAGTACATTGTATGGAGTAATGCACTGCACGGTCCATAATAAGATGGGAATAGCAACCATGCTACTAGCCATCCCCATATTCACTGACTCATGGACATAGGCAAGCAGACAGTAAGCTGTTGTTGTTATGTTATGTTGCTGGCACATATACACATTGGGTCTGAATCATCCCCCCCCCCCAAAGAAATGATTTCCACTTCATTTTTTGTTTTGCATTTTCTGTTTAAAGAAATTACATTTATCCCAAATTTCTGTAAGGGCCGAATTCTATAGCCTGATCACATGTACCACTGGAGCACAGTGAACATTTACAGTGTCTTCCCTCAGCAGCTGATTAAAGAATTCATTATTCTGAATTTAGAAGCTCATTACCATCATCATGGAGGCCCACTGAAGGCAGATACCCTAAGCTGCCTATTTCTCTGTGGGCCATCTTAATGTTATCTACCCTTCTGTCAACAGGCATCAAATAGTCTGATGCGACACTCTTGTTCTAGTCTTGTATTCAGGAGATTCCTGGTTTCAGTCTTGGGCAGGTTGTGGTTAGTTTTAAGTTCTGTGGTTTTCTTGTCTCTTTGAGTGAATGTTGGTATTTTGCCTTGAAATAGGCTGTGACACCTAAATTCCAGTGTTGTTTACTTGATTACTGTCCCATTTGACATTGACTTCTGCAGTTGAAATGGTATCAGTAAGTAATTTTAGACTTAAGCATACATCTGAGTTTCTGAAGAGGCTCTTCTCATGTTTCACAACTGAATTTTGTATATATTTGTTACTCGTTTGTACTACATACCTTACCCAGCTCATTCTTAATTTAACCACACTAGGATAATGTTCGATGTACAACATTAATATTTGATGTATAAGAGAACTTTGCCCAATGTGGCAGTAAAAGGGTAAAGAAGAATGCAGAATGTGAAGTTCATTGTGCAGTTCATACCTTTTCCCTGTTCATTGGCCTTTGGTTCTACAAATTTCTAACCCAATTTTTAATCAGCCTTTGTGAACAAATTGCATGTGAATTTTTGTGAATGTGGTTATGCATTGCATATTTTTTATTCTGCAGAGTAACAGTATGTACTTTAATGATAGCTGCAAGGTGGCTATACCAGGGCTTGAGGTGGGGCGGGATGGCATCCTGGTTCTTTTCTAAATGGCTTAAAAGCATCCCGTTACTTCTTTGGCAGTAAATGCAATGTACAATACCCAGGGCTTGAGGTGGGGCGGGATGCGGCGGGATGGCATCCTGGTTCTATTTTCATTCCACCTCAAGCTCTGGGCTATACTCTATATGTTCCTTACTAAGATATCCAAGATTACGAGTCTAGAGTTACTGGCGTGCTCTATGTTATGGTTTGTCAGTGCTTGAAGGTCTCGCAGAGTAAGTCTGACATTTGCCCTGGTTGAATTATAATAATTCATCACAGCTACCCATTCGCAGAGACATGATTTTGATGTTTGGAGTTTGTACTTTGGAAATTGAACTTAGAGTACCCTCATGGCAGAAGGGCACTTTCTTTGTTCCTTTGCAACGTACAGGGGTCTTTGAGTGTGCAGGAACCTGATGTCTGCATCTTTATCCAGGTTTGGAAGTTCATATTTGTGTTTTTTTAATGATGTCAATATCTGACAGCAGTGTAGTCAGCTGATATACTGGGCATCACAGCCATCCAAAAAATTACCTTGGTAGATTACCCAGTGTATTGGTCATGGTTTTTATAGGTTTTCTTGGTATATCTTTGAACTAAACATGGTCTGATTTGTGATCAATTTTATTTATGTATGTGGGAGTTTGTTTTGTTTTAAATTGCCTTCCATGTACCGTATTACTTTGAATGTAAAACATTTCTCATTTTCCTCCATTAAAAAAATGAAGTGCATGTTAAGGCACTATTCACCAGTTTGCGAAGAAAATGCTGGTCCCCAGGGTGATTTAAATATTTAAATCGCGGGTCCACAAAGTGTCAACTGTGAATCAACCCCAACTTTCAGTTTATTCATTGCCTAACATTCTAATTGTTAAGGTGTGTTCAGTTTTTACCCATGGAAAAGTGTTTTACTTATGATGCCACATTCAAAAGAATAGTTATTCTATGCTCAGAAAAGTTATGTAATTGTGTATTTGGCAGAAAGTATACAGTAAGTGAGGCATGTGTATGTCATTGGCAAAATATAAAGCAAAACCGTTTTCATCTCTGAAAAATAGAACTCTGGACCAAGGAAAATGAGGAATGAGATGCCTCCGTTTTAGAGTATTTCAAATATTTACAGAATAAGGGACATCCTGTGAACTAGGGCAGCCTTAATGTCAAAAGTAGAGGAATGTGCTAGAAACAGTAATATACCTTTCAAGGCTAGTTGTAGATGGTGTGAAAAGTTTATAAAGAGAGAAAACTTATCATTATGATGGACAAAACTTAGTCAGAAACTTCCTTTGGAATTCAAAACTAAACTGATCAAATTTCAGTGTTTTGTTATTGGATTACACCAGGGGTCGGCAAACTACGGCCCGCGGGCCAACTCCAGCCTGCCGCCGCTTTTTCTGCGGCCCGTGCGCTAAGAATATATTTTACATTTCCAAACTCTTAAAAATGTCAAAGTGGGATAATATTTCATGAAACAAGATAATTATTATAATCATCATCAGTAATCTGTCAAGACGACAGGTCCACAGTCTCTTCCAAAACAATTCATCCACTTAATGCGATCTAGAGCTTTCTCCTTCAGATGACAGTATCCTCTTCTGTCCCCAAGGTCATCCAGTAACTTCTTACGTCTTCTTCCTCATCTTCTTGTCACTTCTATCCGCCCATAGGAAGAAACCTATGTTTTTTCGAACATATTGTCTATGGATGATTACGCACTCCAACGGCCGACCTTGAGTTGAGGAGTTGCGAGAATTGCCGTGTGTGGCGCTTCTATAGCTTCCCATTCCCACGTTCCTTCGTGGCCCCAGATGTGATGTCATGCAGTGTTACGAATGCCACGTGTATCGCTGTTCTGTGTCGTTTTAATACCAGTGGATATCCATCATGTCGCTGTTGAAACGACAGAAGAAGAGACAAGTGGACTTGGAATGCCATGCTTTTAAGGCAGAGTGGAGTGAGAATTATTTTGTTACTGAATTAGATGGCAAAGCATTGTGTTTATTGTGCAGTGATACTATAGCTGTACTAAAAGAGTACAATATACGTCGGCATTACCAGACTAAGCATTCGGCACAGTATTCCCAACTCACGGAAGGAACGATCACAAAAATTATAAACTTTGAAACGGAGTATTTCATTACAACGCAGTTTCTTCACGAAAATGAAAACTGAAAATAAGGCTGCAAGTAAAGTAAGTCTACAAGTAGCTCATTTGGTAGCCAAGGAAGGAAACCCCTTTACTAATGGTGAGTTAATTAAATCATGTTTGATTGTAGCAGTTGAAGAAATGTGTCCAGAGAAAATGGATTTATTTAATAATATCAGCCTTTCCGCGAGAACAGTTGCCCGAAGAGTTGAGGACATTGGTAGCAACATCACTAACCAATTAATTAACAAGGCAGATGATTTCGAGTGGTTTTCCTTAGCTCTTGATGAGTCAACAGACATTACAGATACTGCTCAATTGCTGCTGTTTATTCGAGGAGTCAATGCTGACTTTGAAGTGACTGAAGAATTAGCTTCTATGAATAGTCTGCATAGAACAACTACAGGCGAAGACATTTTCAAGGAAGTTGAAATGTTAACGAAGTACAATCTGAAGTGGAATCAGCTAAAATGTGTGACAACTGATGGTGGTAAAAATATGTCTGGAACAGGTAAAGGCTTAGTTGGAAGCATTTACACAGCTTGTGAAAATGCAAGGTGTACAAGGCCTATGGTTATTCATTGTATCATTCACCAGCATGTACTTTGTGGCAAATATCTTAATCTGTCGTGTGTTTTAGAACCAGTCGTGTCAACGGTGAACTTCATTCGTTCTCGTGGGCTGAACCATCGTCAGTTCCGTGATTTTCTGTCAGAAGTGGAAGCCGAATATCCTGACTTACCCTACCACACAGCAGTTTGATGGCTCAGCAGTGGTAAAGTTTTATTAAGATTTTTTGAACTCAGAGCAGAGATTGAAATTTTTCTCAATGAGAAAAAACGCCCTCAACCACTATTATCGAACACTGAATGGCTTTGGAAATTAGCTTTTGCTGCTGATATCATGGGATTTCTTAATGGATTCAACTTGAAGCTACAAGGCAAAACAGTGCTAATATGTGAAACTTATACTGCGGTAAAATCATTTCGACGACAACTGGCTTTGATTGAGTCACAAATCATGGCAAGCTGTTTCGTGCATTTCCCATGCTGTCAAACATTAAAAGAAGAAGTGGATTCCCCATTCCCGCACGAATTTGCAGGTGATATATTTTCTGAGCTCAAAAAACAGTTCCAGCAACGTTTTTCGGATCTTGATGCAAGTGCAGAAGACATTTCCAGATTTGAAAATCCATTTAACTGTACAATTGAGGAACTTCCACCTAACCTTCAATTGGAAGTGATTAATCTGCAGTGTGATAACATGCTAAAAGGCAAATTCCAAGAGAACAATCTAACAGAATTCTATAAGTGTCTTCCAAGTGATGAATATGGTGAATTAAGATCATATGCTCGAGGTTTGATCTCTGTATTTGGTAGTACCTACCTGTGTGAAAAGACATTTTCAAAGATGAAATATGTAAAATCTCAATACAGGTCAGCATTAACAGACGAACATTTGCAATCAATTATGATGATAGGGAGTACTAACTTTGACCCCCAATTTGAAGAAATGTTATCTAAAAAAAAAAATTTCATTCATCCCATTAGTAGCCTAAAGCTGTGTTTCAAACAATGATTGTAGTTCCTTTTGTATTTTTATTATGTTACATTTTCAGCAGTAAATTTGTGAAAACTTGTTTTTTAACCTGTTATTTTAACTGTACCGACCTTTAAAGATCCTCGAGTTTGCCCCTTGGCCCTCAGAGTGTAATGTATTTTATATTTGGCCCTTTACGAAAAATCTTTGCCGACCCCTGGATTACACCAAAGGAATACATACTCTTTCCAAATCAGCAATGCAGGCGGAACTGCAGTTTTTTGGACGTGCCTCACAATTATGCCATAGATTTCAAAGGGGAAAAACAAGTGGCAGTAAAAAGCTTGGTAAGAAGTGCCAATCATTATTATTCCAAAATCGTTTTTAAAGTGCTGTTTGTCTAATGTGGAAGATGGAACTCAAGATGGCATTTTTTGGGACGACAGTGAACAGAGTGGTGAGGGTGGATCTTCAGAAAATGAATGTACAACTGAAGGTTCACTGGACAAGCTTCAAATTAAATAAAACAGATAGAAAGGAGTGTATGTGTACTGGAAATTTTACTTTTCACTTTAAACATGTTCTAAATATTTTGTTTTAATTGTCATGTTTTACACAAATCACTGAAATAAATACACCTTTCTTATTTTTCCTAAAACCTTCATTTTAAAATTGGATGCATCTTAAATTGGAGGGCGCCTTATATTCGAAGTAATACAGTACTCGTATTGTCACGTGTTGTGTATGTCATGCAACAGATAACTTTAGGTGGGTCTCGATTTAGCGCATCTTTATTGAACACACGTGTTTACACACTATAGTTATCACCACTTGCAGTATCCAATTACTGCTTTCACTATATCTCGGCCAATACTAGACTGCTTTTGGCGACTGCTGTATTCCAACTAACTCTGACCATGGCTGAATTCCAACTGTCTTCAGCAGCGGCTATCCCAAGACTGTCTCGGCGAATGCATTGCCTTGTTATATATCCGCGGCCGTTGCTGCGCAGTGAACCTTCTGTTGTCTATCACCGGGGAAACACTGCTTCGTTGATTCTGCAATTCCTACACAACAGCCCACTGTTATTTCATTGTCTCTGTGGGAACACTCCGTGTATTCGTCATAACCATGGAGACTCATCTCTGTGTAATGGCTCACTTAGAATTACAATACTGCTATTGTTACTTCTTATGCAGCGGTCTGTTCTAGCGTTTCCATGGTGATAACTCTTGTGGATCCCAAACATGTGACAGTATATTATTACATCATAGATACCTAAGTAAAATTCATCTTAAAAGGTAAAAGAAAACCATTCTATTATATGGCTAGATAAGGTGCATCTAGTTAAATAAAGATGCAGAAGAGTGTAAGGCTGTCATCTGTTCATGAGCAGGTGAGACAGAAGCAGAGTCCAATAACAAATTTCAAAATATGTATGAGACTTCGTACATGTTTCAATAGAACTGTTAGCCATGTCCTGGAAATTATGTCGAATGATGGTATTTCATGGCTTCTCTAAAATTTTATACAATGCTATGTTTTGTTTGTGTGTAAACTTAAGAGATTTTGTGCAGAATAATATTCTGTTCCAAGGTTGGATGTAATAGTGCATATTTGCATATAGGCATTCAGTACCCTGCAGGAAAGGAAAGGTGTCTAATATATTACAGCTGAAGTTAGAATTGCTGGAATTTTTTTATGCATATTACTGTAATCTGTTCAAGTTGTCTTAGTTTTGTGACTATGTAAGGTATCAGAATTATTGGGATAGGATTGAAGTCTTGTTTTTTGATTGTGAAAAAGAGCATTAATATTTTTGTTGGTATCGAAAACTATTATATACATACACATTTTAAAATAGCCATTGTTGTCATAACATCATAAACATATGGTCAAATGCAGTTTCTCATAAAATCATTCCATCTAACTCTAATTCTTTTACCAGTTACATAATTCTGTAGGTGATTGAGTACAGTATGCGGTAGTGTAGTTGGGTGGGGCACTGTGCTACAAGCTGGGAGGTCACAGGTTCAAGTCACTATGTGGTGGATTTTTTTCAATTTACCTAATCCTTCCATCCACACTATGGCCCTGGGGTCGCCTCAGCCTCTAACAGAAATTAGTACCAGGAATCTTCCTGGGGGTATAAAGGGCAGTGGGCGCATAAGACTGACAACCTTAACGAAATCTGTGAGTCGATTGCCTAGAGATGTTCGAGCCTCGACGTCTCAACCCTGTGGGCCTTCACAGCCTGTTACAGGGATAGCTTTTCCTTCCTTTTTACATAGATGGCATAGCTCAAGAAAATGCAGTAAAACGGTTTTGTTTACTGTTTGATTTATAAACCTTGAAGGACATTTTGGAAAAATGTGGTAATGGCAGTCATGGCACTTTTGAATGCACATTTAACATAAACAGCTTGATGTTCTTGCAAGTAATATGCAAGGTGTTATCAATGAATTGACAGTCTGCGTTCATATTGTGCACACTTGTACTCCAAATGTAGTGGTGTTTGTGCTATATTTAAGTGATACAAATTATGTTTCCGGCATTAAATGGCAGTAGCATGGGACTAGGTTTCTCAATTTGTACACGGTTGGTTACAGGATTGACTAATTGGATCGGAATGCCTTATTGCATATTTTGTTAAGTGTTCTTTTCTGATTTGGGAGAGATCATTGCTCAGGTGTGGACTGTGATAAGTTGTCAGTTACCCCAAAACAGGAATAAAGCCAGCTTACAGAATATTATTTACACAGTGAGTTTTCTAGAGAGCACAGTCATCAAAGGAACCTGCGTTGGACTGACCTGATGGAAGGGGTGCCTGGCTAGTTTGCCTGAGTCTTCACTTGCAAAAAATTCCATTGTATTAAGCGTGCCTAAAATGGGGTCAAGAAATATTCTTTATCGGTTGTTACATGCAAGTGTGTGGAGACTGATTACAAGTTCATTTTTAGTTACAGAGTTATTAAAAATTGCCTTACTTTGAAGAGTGGATTGCATGAAGAATATTTCTATGTTCATGATGTGAATCTGCTGTGTGAGAACATAGATACCATAAAGAAAAACACAGAATCTGTAATTTATAATAGTAAGGAGGTTGGTCTAGAAGTAAATGCAGAGGAAAACTGAGCATATCTTGCTGTTTCATCACCAAACTGTAAGGCAAGATCAGCATAAATGTAGCTAACAGATCCTTTGAAAATGTGGCACAGTTCAGATATTTGGGAAAGAGAGGAAGAAATAAAAATTTGATTGAGAAGGAAATTAGGATATGCAATTTTGGTAATGCTTGCTACAATTCAGTCCAGAACCTTTTGTCTACTTGTCTGCTGTCTAAAAACATAAAAATTAGAATATACAGAATTATAATTTTGCTTGTGGTTCTGTAAGGGTGTGAAACTTGGTCTCTGACATTAAGGAAGGAACATAGACTGAGGGTGTTTGTGAACAAGGTGCTGAAGAGAATAGTTGGACCAAAGAGAGATTGGAGACAGCTGCACTGTGGAGCTTCATAACTTGTGCTCCTTGCCAGGTATAATTAGAATGATCGAGTCAAGGAGGATGAGATGAGCAGGGCTTGTAGCATGAACGGATGGTATGGCTTGAATTGATCTCGCTTGGGATAGAGAATAGTGGAGGGTTCTTGTGAACACAATAATGAACCTTCAGGTTCCATAAAATGCTGGGAAGTTCTTGAGTAGCTGCACAACCAGCAGCTTCTCAAGAAAGTCCCAGCTCCTTGTAGTTAGTTATTACTTCTGTCATCTTATAACATTTAACCTTGCATTTTTAAATCTGCTCAAATATAGTAATGTATGAAGTTTGCTGTGATTCTGTGGTTTAGTGGATTTTGTGGGAAGCAAGTAGATTTAAGTTGCATATCTGGAATTTTGATCCTAGATAATTGTGGTGCAAGAAATCAGCCATTTTCAATTCCTACAGGGAATTAATAAAAATTGTCTTTACTTTAGGAGAGATGTACATTGTTCCTCATTTGTTTTTGCAGAGAGCTTCTAAGAAATTACCATCATGGCAGATATTGAGGACACCCATTTTGAGACTGGAGACTCTGGTGCATCGGTTACGTATCCCATGCAATGCTCTGCTCTTCGCAAAAATGGATTTGTCATGCTCAAGGTGAATTCATGATAAACACTCAATTTTTATTTAGTAGAATTGTAATAATTTCCAGAGAACATATAAATGAGAAATGTATTTCTCCTTTTTTCCCTATTCACTATGTCATTGTTATTTTGGTCTTGGATTAACTGTGAATTTAACCTTTAAACGACAAAAGACACCGTATGTCGTCGCAGATATAAAGGCAGCGGTACGAATGATGCCATGTGGTGTCGCAAAGTCCGCGCGTGCGGACGTTATTTGAAATACATTTTTAAGGTAGAAAATAATGTCCTACTTATATAATTTTTGGCCACCATCTGCATGGAATGTCTGTCTACCCACCTGCGTCATCTGCCGGA
>NW_019725004.1:639923-656017 GCF_002891405.2 Cryptotermes secundus | reverse complement strand
CAGATGGCATTCAGGGGTGTCCAAAACGTATGAATTCTCGCAGAGAAGGAAAAAAATTGGCAAATTTCTTTTTGGAGTCAGTGCAAAAATTTTAACATGTTTTATACAATCTGTAAATTACAATATCTGATTCTATATTCTTTCGAGAAAAAAACAGCGTTTATTTCGTTCGATTATCACAGAAATAGCAGAAATAGGAGCAAAATTAGTAAGTAACTTACAGCTTTTACGGATTTCTAAGAGCGGCCCTTTAAATAATTCCGTACCGCTGCCACAGCCTAAGTTTAAAGGGCCGTAGGATAAAGGTTAATGCTGTGAGTTGCATCATTATCATCAGGAATGTATCTTTTTCACTTTACAAAGCCATTAAGCTTTATGGCTCATAATTTTCTTAAAATTGGCCAGAAGCATGACTTTCTAACTTACTGTTTCACTAATGGTATTCTGCAGAACCCTGGTATGCCAGGAAATGGAATTATTTCCTCAAGAATATTCTGTTATAGTATATCAAGACATTCTGGTAAGAACTGATCGCCTACTTTCATTTGATATGACATAACCACATAGAGAAAATCATGCCAACTGTTGGAGGCAGTGTTTTCTCTGCAGTCTTCCCTAAAGTTACATAAACAAGGCACCTTAAAAGCTTTCAGTAATTAATAGGGGATCTCAGTAACCTCATATTTTTTCAACATCAAGCAAATTAAAAATGTGAATTGATTTTTAATATCAACCTCAAAGTAGTTTTCATTGCAGAGCTTCTTTAGATTGGAAATGACACTTTCAGAGGAAGAAATTTATAAACTAAACTGTGCTTTTACCTCGGAGGAAAAATCTTTATCAAAACATGTGTATGTCTATCAAAACATGTGTATGTCCATCTGATACCTTTTGCCAGTATGTAGCTGTGCAAAACTGGGATCTTGAATTATGCAGCAGAAGAAACAGACTAAATGCAGCACCAGGTTTCAGAATTCAGCTTTCCATTATCAAGCCAAATGTATAAGGAATTTTGAAGAAAAGAAAGAAACAGACTAAATGCAGCACCAGGTTTCAGAATTCAGCTTTCCATTATCAAGCCAAATGTATAAGGAATTTTGAAGAAGAGAAAACCCCTCTTTTTATTTAAAATTGCATAATATTTTTTTTATTTTAACCTCCATGTTTCATATACATGAAATGTGATTTTTTGTTTCTAAATATGTTGAGCCTGTATCCTTGTTTAACATTTATCTCTCTTCCGCACATATTTGTGATGTAGATTTTTAGCTTCATAAACCATTTTATTTGGAGTTCCGGAAAAATGTTTCAAGTGTGGGAGGATTCCATGACCAAGTTAAATTCAGAAACATTGTGTAACTGCACCATAATGCTATAGTGACTGGTTGCTGTGTGATCTCAGACTACTTAAAACTGCCCACAATTAGTATAGAAATAATTCAGAGCTGTGCATTTTGTAACTCAGAATAATCACCTGCCTTCTTTATATGCTGAGAGTAAGCTAAGAAGATGAATAAGGATTGAATATTCATAAATGTATATTTTCCATTCTTAACTCTTCCTGCTATATAGAAATACTCGTTTCCTACATTTCCTCTATACATTTTTTTATGGTGGTATCCAGGTCTTGAGTCAGGATAGCTCAGTATAGTGACGAGGTTATGGGCTGGATGACCAGGGCTCGGGTGTGATGCAATTACATGATGTGAAGCTGTCCACTCACCTCTGTTTAATGCCATGGAGCTGTATCTCTGTTCCCCAGTATGTTGTGGCATAGTACTTGATTAAGCACACTTTGTTACAGATGTGCCAAATATTGAATTTTCAGTGCAGCAGTCTTTTTTTTTTCTGTACCTGAGTTGAATAAGAACAATTTAAAAGCCCACTTCAAAAACAACCCCTCTCATGCCATATTTGACTACTGACTCATTTCATGACTGTTTTAAACTTTATATTGTAATGTGTTCAGACACTGAAGATGCCGTTCGGATTGTTAATTGGTTTATTTAACAACCTACGAGTCTCGGCTACAATTAATTATAACAAAGTTGCTGGGTTTCACACTTTATAACCCTATTCGCAGTAATCTGTTCACACTGTTGCGGGATTTCACACTTTAATTCGTTCACTGCTGACTGGAGAATTCACTTCGGCGGCTGATACACTTTTAACTCGTTCACTACTGAGTGGAGAACTCACTTCGGCGGCTGATACACTTTTTTACTCCTTCGGCAGCTGTTGTGTTCCCTTATATAGTTGCAGTGTCTGCCTGTTACGTAATGGGTACCGCCTGACGCCGTGTCGACACTGGCATTGCGTGCCTCGTCACAATAGGAAGCGGTGCCACGTAGCAGGGGCTACGTCACTGCTGGGGGAGGGAGGGGTTGTCCTCCATTGTGCAACATGTCACGCTGCTCCCTCCTTAAGGCTGTTCGTCCCAAATAGCCTAATGGTGCACCCCCATTCCTTTTCTTTGGAGGCTGTGCTTTCTGCGTCTCCTGTTTCGGCTACTCCTCGCAACGACTATTATCCGGCCATTACAACCGCTCCCCTCTTAAGACCAGCTTGTCTCGAGCGGTTTCCTTTCAGCTCGCCTAGAAGATCCCGTTGTATCACATTCATTCGTCTTCATTCATTCTTGCTAGGGAGGCCGGTGCTCATACTACCAGTTCCCCCGCATACGGGCTGTTTCCCTTTTTTCCTTTTGGAGGGGTCGACCCCTCCACAAGGTCCAATACTTGCCTTGTCATAGGCCGACCAAAAATCCGGCTACTCGCTTGGCGATCTGCAGTCGTGCAGTTTTCCTCAGGTCTGGTTTCTTCACATATCGTGGCTGTCCGCCACCTAGGCCCTTCACTTCATTTCTGCGTTGTAGTTGCTGTCTCAGGCGATTCCTGATGCCAGTGTTGTGTTCCGGGCCTTTCCACAGTCTTCCCGAACGTCTGTACTTGCTGACGTCGTTCCTCCTGGTCTTCCTACCACTTTCTGGCATGAGACCGAGGCGCCAAGTCCTTTCTCCGGCATCCGAAGGTTCCCTGGGGACTTTCCTTCTTGAAGGCATTTCTCCAACATTGTGTCACTGTCGTGCGACGGGATGTCTTCATGCAGTTGGCAGCCAACTTCATCCGGGATTCATAATCTCCTCGGGTCCAACATTTCCTGAAGATGTTCGTTCGACGCCATGCCACTGTTGCATGGCGGGACACCTTCCTGCTGGTTTTCTTCTGCCGTGCCACTTCCACGCGGCAGCTCGTCCCTCTGCAGGCTACAGCCAACTTCTTCTGGGGTCCACAACTTCCCCGTGTTGGATTCTTCATATTTCGCTTATTTCGGTCCCTATGCCTTTTCTTCTTCGGTTCTCCGACCGGCATTACTTCAGTGTCTTCTATGGGTACCTCTCGGAAGGCCGCCTCAGGTTTCATGTCCACTGAGGCCGGCTCTTCTTCTGCATGTACCTCCGTTTCTTGGCAGGCCACCGTCTCTCCAACTGGTATTACTATGGGGACCTCTTGTGCCACCGCAGGTTTCGTGTCCACTGTGGCCAGCTTTTCCTCTTCTAGACATACCTCCATCTTTTGGTAGGCTATCATCTTTACTTCTTTTTCTAGATGCGCCTCCGTCGTTTCTCGGCAGGTCATCATCTCTTTCTGCCAGGCTTTCTAATCGGCGTCAATTTTCGCCCTCAGTTCTCTTTGGTCATTCTGTCTGTGATCCTCCAATCTGGCCAGCGATTCCTTGAGGCCGATCTCTGCCTTTTCTTGATAGGAGTCTAATTTTGCCTCTGCCTTCGCCTGGTTGGCCC
This sequence comes from Cryptotermes secundus, assembly GCF_002891405.2. NCBI lineage: Eukaryota > Metazoa > Arthropoda > Insecta > Blattodea > Kalotermitidae > Cryptotermes > Cryptotermes secundus. Next base: position 652,215 of record NW_019725004.1, on the reverse strand, counting down.
GCATTTCTTTCAGCATATCCTCTTTGTCTTTCTTTCGATTGTCTCTGATTTCCTTCAGTAGAAGTTCCATCATCTGCTGCATTTCCATTTTTGTGGCAGTATAATAGTCGAAGCACTTGTAAGTTCAATTATTCGTCGAGGCGTATTGAAGTTCGTAAACAATTCTGACACCAGTGTTACGTGTTCAGACACTGAAGACGCCGTTCGGTTTGTTAATTGGTTTATTTAACAACCTACAAGTCTCAGCTACAATTAATTATAACAAAGTTGCGGGGTTTCACACTTTATAACCCTATTCTCAGTAATCTGTTCACACTGTTGCGGGGTTTCACACTTTAACTCGTTCACTGCTGACTGGAGAACTCACTTCGGTGGCTGATACACTTTTAACTTGTTCACTGCTGAGTGGAGAACTCACTTCGGTGGCTGATACACTTTTTTACTCCTTCGGCGTCTGTGTAGTTCCCTTATATAGTCGCAGTGTCTGCCTGTTACGTAATGGGTACCGCTGTTGCCTGACGCCGTGTCGACACTGGTGTTGCGTGCCTCGTCACAATAGGAAGCGGTGCCACGTAGCCCGTGGGGGGCTACATCACCGTGGCCAGAGCTGCCACGTCACTGCTGGGGAGGGAGGGGTTGTCCTCCATTGTGCAATATGTTGCATTCTGGTTATGTATTTTGTGTTATCTCTGTTTCTTTGTTCCAGTCACGCCCATGCAAAATTGTTGAAATGTCTACCTCCAAGACAGGTAAACATGGTCATGCCAAAGTACATCTTGTGGGTATAGATATTTTTAATGCTAAGAAGTATGAAGATATATGTCCATCGACCCACAATATGGATGTGCCTTTTGTAAAACGTGAAGATTACCAGGTAAGGAAATTTCCCTGTTGTTACTTCATCCACCATGAGATCTTTCCATGGTTTGGATAGTTTTGGCGTTTTAAGTTCTTGTAGTCAGGTGATACATGAGGGTATTATCATATTTGCACTTCCCATCGTAGCACTTTCTCATTACCATAAAATGTAGAGTATATTGGCATATTATCAATGATAGCAGTATTTTGCTTTTTTCATGATTGTAAGACTTTTCGTTTTTCAGTTAAATTACAAAAAAGAAATCTGGTCGTACTTTTAAGCAGATGTGAGGCATGTCCGCAAAGTAAGTTCTGTTTGCAAATATTTCCACTGCAGTGCTATGGTCACAATAGAGCACATGCATGTAGAGTTTGTTGGTCCTTTGGGAAGGCATGAACGCCATTTGCAGACAATCGAACTGTGTTTGTGCGTTATTCTGTGTTTACAATGTTCAAGTAAATCAAGAAGCCTGCCACATGTGAAATGCAGTCTGTAATCCATTTCTTGAATTCAAGAAACATGTGACATTCATCGTCGACTTTGTGAGATGTATGGAGAACATGCTTTGAGTGATGCAATGGTACAGAGATGGGTGAGACACCTTAATGAAGGATGCGAAAATGTGCATGATGATCCATGGAGTGGCCAACCATCTTTGTTTAATGAAGATTTGGTGCGTGCTGTGGAAGATTCAAGAGAACAGATGATTCACCATTTCGCCACTTTCCTGTATGCTCTGATTTTTAATATGAGAAAAAAAATAGAAATTTTGAATTATGTTAAACAAACTAAACATGCAATATTGATAAACATTATTTCATATAATAGAACGTGTGTTATTTCCAGTGCCGCTACATTCACAGTTCCCGAGACCTGGTGTAGTGCAACATGGAAAATATGTGGTATTAGCGTTCGTTGTCGTACTTTATTCTGTTATGACTTCATCACATACAACTTGCAAAATAGAAATGGATTATGTACCTACAGTATTCTGTTCTCCATTGCTTTCGTCGTCATTAGCAGAACTCACATGGTTGTCACCACTTTACCAAATGAAGTATCCTTCTTATTCATCAAGGCTATTTGAGACACCACCCTTTTTGCAGCTTTCGTCTACCAGTCTGGGTGATATGTTCCCATGCATCTTTTGTCCTTTACCTTTAATTTTTCACTCACTGAAAGATCATAATCACATACTTGTATCCCCCCCCTCAGACCGATAACATAAAACAGACTTTCACTCCTGAATAAACTGAGGTGAACTGCACCCTCTCTATCAGTGTGTGATGCATGACAGTACAAAAGCTAACAGAGGAGTGGGGTGTGGTGGGGTGCTAAATGTGACAGGTTGTTCTCATATTCCTGTTGCTCCCACTTTCGAGCATAGGGCATCTGTGAAGTGCTTTGTTTCGCACCAGTTTCTTAATCCTAAGGCAATCAGTAGGACTCCTTGGACGAGGGATCAGCTAGTCACAAAAATATGACAAGTAATGTTAACTTTCATGTGAATAAGTTGTGCACCCCACTTCTTTCGCACATTTTCTTTCTTAAATTCTTTCTTTCTTCTGAAAAATGTGTGCGGTGTATTCAAGAAGATACAGTATGTAAACTGAGGGGGTGTAGATTTTGCTTCCAACCCTGCCTCCCCATTTCCTGTTATTTTCTTTCTGGTACAGTATTTTTATTTGTGCCTTGCATAAACTTGAACATGATTTTCAAGCACAGATTATACAGAAATAGATTCTTAATCTTACAGCTTACTGACATCTCGGACGATGGTTATCTTTGTCTTATGGCTGATAATGGAGACCTGCGTGAAGACCTTAAGGTACCTGATGGAGAGCTTGGTGCACAGCTGCGGGCTGATTTTGAAGCTGGTAAAGAGCTGCTGGTGAGTGCTGAAATGTACAGTTATTTTTATTTTGTTTCACTGTTATCATTGAATAGTTCCGCAACACAAAATGGTAAGAGGTCTTCCACCAAATGGAGTGACCTGACATGGTTGCTCTTGCAAGAAGTAATGGCTGTCAGATACACGAGAGAGAATGGTATAATATCAGGAAGTACAATATTTTCCTGGTGATGAAGGAAAGAGTGAAAAACTATTAGGTGCAGCTTTACCGGATGAACATGTGGACATAAAGTGGGCTGAAATGAATTGGGTGGGGTACAAAAGATTTGTGTCCAAGAGAAATCTTCTGATGAGATGGTGTCATTTTCTGCTTAGACGAACATTTTAGTTTCTGTATACCGAGCCTAGAGTCACTAACATTCTGTAACCTTGGTTTGTTAGTGCTACAGGATCTCGGAGATTAAATCTCACTTATGCCCTGGTTGAATATGTGTTTCTTCTCAGGTACCTTGTGCAGAAACATTTTCCTTTCTATGCAGAAAAGTGGCTGTAGAACAAGTTTTTGCAAACTGCTAACAATAGTTTGTAATTTTGTTGGGGGCTGAACCAGAATTTGGGCAACTAGGCACTGACCTGTCTCTCTGTGGGGCCTTTGGTTCAGTCCTAGGTGCTTCATGTGACGTTCGCTGTGGATAAAATGACACTGGAACAGGTTTTTCACAGAATTTCTTTGGTTTTCTCCATGGTAATCATCAGTCCACCATTGCTCCATATTCGTCTATCACCATCCCTGAGGTGTGTGATGGCCCTGACCAGACAGCACAGTATCATATCCTTGGTCTTTAACCTTTATCGGACGGGCCATTTAATTTCCGGTAGGGGCAGCTGGATGGAGTTTATTTAAATGCCCGCCCTTCTAGAGCAATGAAATTGTAAGCATGTTTCTAAAAATTGTGTGATTTCTACATTTTTTATGATAAACGAACGAAATGAACGCTCCTTTAATGTAGAAAGAATATAGAATCAGATATTCTAATTTACAGATTTTAATATCTGTAAAAAATTTTTACACTGATTCCCAAAATAGAATTTCCCGAAATTCATACATTTTCTGCACCATGCGTTCTAGCAGTGTAATACATTTTCTGCACCATGCGTTTTAGCAGTGTAAGTCCTTGTGGCGACTTCACATTCAATGGTATCTCTTGTTGTAGCTTATTTATCGTATGGGACATGTCTCTATGCACGACTGTAGGCGTCTGAAATTCCTCGCTGCCTAATGTGTTAGATAAACACAGAAGTTAATTCTCGGAATATGGTGTTGCCAGATCGGTCATTCGTTCATTCATTGCAGTCAAACCATTGTGTTTGTAACGATTTTGAAACATCGCAATATAAGGTTAGCCACCCATGACATCATGAAGCAGATATTGGGTTCAGAGAAGTCGTGAATGAGATTTTTGTATGTGTGGGCTCGAGGTTAAGATTTATGGCTTCTTATCGTGGTCTAAGCACAGAGATTCACTGCTAGCATTGCTAGAGAGGCGTATACACGACATCGTATGGAAAATGCTGAAATGAGAAACAGCTGTTCAATGACACAGATTTGGACTGCTATTCAACTGATTCTGAATGTGGCGTGGAAGGTTGGTCTTCTGATGCCTGAAATTGAGTAACAGCTGTTCAGTGAGACAGATTATGAGAGGGGCAAGCAAAGTTGGAATTCTGAGTCCGCGGACGACGGGTCATCACCTTCGTCGGCAACTTGGGGACCGCCAGACCAGTGTGGCTGGAGAGGTGTGAATAATTATTCCGGTGTAGCTGCGGGGATAAATATCACTGCAGCTCGACATCACTGGCCTGCTTCCTCTAAATCGCAACTGAGGTGTCGTGTGTGCTTTTCGCGTGGGAAGCGGTCTAGCGTTCGTACGAAGTGCGTGAGCTGCGACGTCGGACTCTGCATTTCGGAATTTTTTCGGCAGTACCATACGAAGGCCACATTACCATAGATGACGCAGGGGGGAAGGCTGTTTCCTCATGAAGATGGTGAACATATATCACGTAAGTAGAGCAAAAATTTAATTTTAAAAAAATCTTTACACGCGTGCAATGCGCGAAATCATATGAGGTCGTTCGGCCATATGACGTCGGTAGATTACATTAGATCACGCAGGAGGGAAGGCTGTCACCTTATAAAGGTTGTGACCAAAAATTATGTAAATAGAAGAACAATTTATATTTTAAATTTAATTTTAAAAAAATCTTTACATGCGTGGAATGCGAGACATCATATGATGTCGTTCTTAAATTTGTCCTTACTTTTAACTTCATATGACGTCCCTAGATTACATTAGATCATGCAGGAACGAAGGCTGTCTCCTTATAAAGGTGGTGACCAAAAATCATGTAAATAGAACAACAATTTATATTTTTAATATAATATTAAAAAAACCTTACACGTGTGGAATCCGCGACATCATATGATGACGTTCATCGGATAAAGGTTAAATTTCGGGCTTCATCTTGGTTACTTACAAAGTAAGGAAGTTAGTTTTTATATAATTTTATTAAGCTAAATCATTTTGGGAACTGTGATGTTAAGTGTTGTAATTTGCATTTGCATACACTGTTCAGACAAACGGGAAAGAAATTATGATGGTAACGTTGTGTTGGAACATGTCAGCAGTTACTGAATATTGGTCATTGTCGGTTTGTGTTGTGGCATTATGATTTCTGACCATCCCGGCCTCTACCAGTCTCGCAAAATTGAAATTAGGAATTCACATTTTCATGATAGTGTAGGGCTCCAGAGATACACATTCTTATTTTGCACGGGAGAGCACATTTTCGGCATTACCAAAATGTATGGACAAATAGAATTGTAGTATTTCTGGAGCCCTGTGTGGAAGTACATTAGGGCATGATTTCCATTTTACCTCTAATACTAGGATGATAGATAAGATGAAGATGGTGGCTGGCAGAGGGGGGACCTGCAGCTTAACATGGGACCCAAATCACCAAGTTTTGACTGTGTCAGAGTTGAGAGAAAGGGAAGGCATGCTGATAAGGCCACGCTGGATTCAGCATAAGGCCAGTGCCTTACACTTCGGACTGCCAGATCTTGTCTGATGGAATAGCTATCTGCACTGTGTAGTGGCAGAAATAGAGACTTGTCCATTTCTTAGTTCTTTGTGACTGAAGATAGAAAAGGGACAGGATGTGATAGATGCCATATTTGTTAATGTGTTGACTAGTGGCAGGTTCATATGATGTCTAAGCTGTGCTCTCGGCTGTTTCTTCAGATCTGTGATCTAGGAAATTTCCTAACATACTAAACATTTCATGTGTCGTTAAATACTAGCAAATTAATTGGTGTGCTCAGAAAGTTCTGTTAATGTGGGTGCATTTGTGCTGTTACATTCAGAAGCTATTAGTCTAGTGCAGCAAGTTTCAAGTCCAGCTGGGACCAGTCGTGGTGTGCATTCTGGTGGCCCTGGCAGTGAATGACAGCATGTCTTGGATATCCTGCTGCCAACAGGCCAAGAAAAGATGAAATTATGTTTGCCTGGCTTGGTTGGGCATGGTTCTGTGATCTTTGTCTCTGCATGGGTATAGCGAATGGATATTAAGAGGGCTGCAACAGGGAAAGGTTTTGGCTCTAGCCAAGGTCAAGGCTCTTAAAGGAGCCTGGGCAACACAGGGGTATGCAGTGGACCCAGTAGAGGTCTGAATGCTTAAGGGGCAACCATAGGTTGCAGTTGAACCCATGTCAACACAAATTCTGGAGCAGCAAATGTAATTAAAAGTTAATTTAGTCAGGTTTCTGGACAGTGTTGTGTGCTTTGTTTTGATACTTTGTGTATGGGGGAGATTGTAGTTCATCATGATTGGTATCACATGATAATAGAAGTCATTCCAGAGATGTCTGGTTAGTTATTGGGGGTTCCCACATTTATATTTACATGTACATCTATACATAGAGTTAAACTGGACATTGATTCTGTTGTATGCCACCTACCAGTGGGTATTGGCATTGTAGCAAACTGATCCATACAGGTTATAATCAGAATAAAGTAGAAGATGTGGTTCAGAAACTTGACAGATCTAATTTGCATTTCGCTATAAGTTGGAAATTCACAACGTGGCAATTCATGGACTTGCGTTAATCATAATATTCTGACCACAGTAGTCGGTGCATTGGGAAAAAAAATTGATTTAATGCCTGAGCATGTACGTGGGTTGATATTGAAAGTGTTAAGATTATGGTAGCTTGTGCTGGTAGGCCTGTATTATAATCATTGTAAAATCAGTACCTTTTAAGTAACTGAGGTAGAAATTCTCCCTCAGAGTGAGTGATAAAGAGATGTGAGTAGTGTGACATAACTGTAAGTTGAACTGAGAGAATATGGGAACAAATACAAAATATACTAGTGAACAAAAGAACTTTTTGGTGCTAGCATACCAGTCTTTGTTTTCCATTACTTGTTCTAGTTATATTTCTCAGCTCGGCTTCAGGTACTGTTCACATTAGGTACTTCAGTATACGAAGGGGGACCCAAAAATAACCGGAACTGACCTGTTGCGCGCGCATGCTTTGTAGTTACGAGTTGTGCTGCTAGATGGTGTTAGCTGGGGGTCTCCCACAACTGTTAGTGAGCTGGCGTCAGTCTGAGTTAAGTGGTTTGTCTGTGGTGCTCTGTTGTGTGCGTTCCTGTTTCAACCCTTTGGCAATTAGTGAGATGGCCGACCAGAAGGAACAAAGAGTGTGCGTGAAATTTTGCTTTCTGTTAGGGAAAACTGCAGCCGAGACTGGGATGCTTCGGCAAGCCTTTAATGATGATGCTTTGGGGAAATCACAGGTCTATGAGTGGTTTTCCCGTTTCAAATCTGGCAACATGTCAACAGAAGACATGCCAAAACCCGGGCGTCCTTCGACAGGAAGAAATGATGAAAACATTGCCAAAATCAAACGTGCAATTGATGAAGATCGTCGAAAGACCATTGACCAACTTTCTGAGGAAACGAACATCTCATGGAGCACGGTCCAGCGAATTTTAACCGAAGGTTTGCACATGAGACGGGTGTCTGCAAAATTTGTTCCTCGCTTGCTCGGAGATGACCAAAGAGAAAACCGCGTGAATGTTTGCCGCGACTTGAAGAGTGAAGTGCAGAACGATCCAGAATTTCTTAAAAGAATTGTGACTGGCGATGAGTCTTGGTGCTACGGGTACGATCCAGAATCAAAGCAATCATCAAGCCAGTGGAAAACTCCAACTTCACCACGACCGAAGAAAGCGCGTCAAGTGCGATCCAATGTGAAAACAATGTTGATTTGTTTTTTTGATGTGAATGGCATTGTCCACAAAGAGTTCGTTCCGCCAGGACAAACAGTGAACCAACATTTTTACCTGGATGTGTTACGAAGATTACGAGAGAGAGTGACGAAAACGGTCCAAAATGTGGAGAAATGAGAACTGGTTGCTTCACCACGACAATGCTCCAGCCCACACAGCTTTGAGGGTCCGACAGTTTTTGACAAGCAACAACATGGTGATTGTGCCTCATCCACCTTACTCACCCAACCTGGCTCCGTCAGACTTTTTTTTTGTTTCCACAGATGAAGAGAAGTCTGAAAGGAAAGCGATTCCGTGATGTGGATGAAGTCAAAGAAAACATGCTAAAGGCTTTGAACAGTATCCAGCCTCAAGAATTCCAGCACTGTTTTGAGCAGTGGCAAAAGCGTTGGGACAAGTGCATTAATGCACATGGACAGTACTTTGAAGGGGACTAATATACAATTCAATAAAAATGCAAAAATAAAAAATAACAAAAATAAATTCCGGTTATTTTTGGGTCCCCCCTCGTATGTAACTACAGTGCATAAGATATATGTTGGGAGGTCTTTTCTCATATGTTTCAACTCCTTAATTATTTCTGATCTTGAAGTTTTGAGGGTCTATACTAAATGTCTTCCAAATTTCATTTTTATCTCATCGTTCCACTATAATTTCAAGTTCACCTCAAGCTTAAATGGTTCTTCAAATTTCCCAAATATGGCTGAATGTAAATGTTTTTATAAGTGTAACTAATGGTATATACAGGGTGTTTCGCGACTTTAGGGCATTGCTGCAGGGGGTGATTTCCTAGGTCTTTGTGATCAAAAAAGTTCATATAAACATGGGTCCAATTTTGGATGGTTACGGAGTTATGACCATTTTAAACTCAGAATAGAAGGTAACGATTACTGACAATAAACAGAACAAAATAACAAACCAGCATAATACATGATACATTTAAAGTATGAATGTAAAGTTAACTTTGTGAAATTACCTTTAATTTGAATTTATTGGTGCTTAAAGCTGATTTTTGAAAATGCCACCGCCGGCTGCAACACAGGCTGCCGCTCGGTTGTGAACCGCGCCGGACATACCAACCCACCACGCCGTAGGTAGCTCTCAAGTGTCGAGATAACGAGAACGCTCTGTCTGCAGCTGGCTAAAAATAGCAACCCGCCAGCTGACACGCGGTTCACACGAGGGCGTGTACAGGAATGAAAAAACGGTCATAACTCCGTAACCGTCCTAAATCAGACACATGTTTATATGAACTTTTTTGATCACAAAGACCAAGGAAATCACCTCCAGTTATGCCCTAAAATCGTGAAACACCCTGTACTTAATGAAATACAGGTAATACATAATTTGATTGTATTGAAGTATCTTCTGTTAATTTATTTTTGCCATGTGATGGTTTTTTATTCATATTGTGGCCTCGTTAGCTATTGTACTGTTTAATCTGGTAGGTGGATGCCAGTGTTTTGAACATGCTGCTGTGATTTTCTGGCTTGGACATTGAAGTATATGTTCCTCTGAAATATTTTACTTGCTTACCAGGCTGCTTGGGGGCATGCAGTAGCATAGTTGGTTGAGGCACTATGCTACATGCTGGAAGGTTGCAGATTCGATTCCTGATTAGGTCATTGATTTTTTTTCAGTTTACCTAATCCTTCCAGCCACATTATGGCCCTGGGGCTGACTCAGCCTCTAACAGAAATGAGTACCAGGAATATTCCTGGGAGGTAAAGAGCAGCCAGCACATAAGGCTGACACCCTTATCGCCATCTGTGAGCCGATTGTCTAGAGAAAATGTGGGATAGATAGCTTTACCTTTTACCAGATTGCTTGGTATCTTATTACACAGGCCCACAGTATGAATCTTCACCGCTCTGCGATATGAAACATCTGTAAATTTTTATCTTCAATAAATTATTCAAAATAAACCACGGTGGTGTAATCATGGAACTTTATACCCATGCAGATGTTCTCTGACCAATACAAGGAAGATTTTATAATGGGCTTTGAATACATGCTGAAATTTATGTCCAACAATCATACCAGTTTCAAGAAGCAGATAAATTCTTCACCATAGATTTTTACTTGAAAGCCATGTTTTATTGTGTGATTTTGAAGAGAGAATGTGTGAATGGCATATTACAGTTTCTAAATTTACTTTTCTTTTGTTTTGTTCACAGTGCACCGTTTTGAAGTCCTGTGGTGAAGAATGCGTTATTGCCATCAAAACTAATACAGCTCTGGACAAATAATTTATGCAAGCTGTTGGGAAAAAAAAGTAAATAAAAAATATTACAAGAAAGAAGCAATGGTTGATGCTATGTGTACTACCAGGGCAATTGATGGGTGAGGTTTATGTCACTGTTCCATTTGCTAAACCAGTTCCAAAATTTAAGATACTGTACCATAGCTCTCAGAAAACCGGACCATCATGGTATTTTTGAAACGCTTGTTTAATTTCTTTAAAAACCCACATGTGTATTATAATAAACTGATGAATGATTTAAACTAATCACGTACGATAGTTATGCTCTCACTCCCCCAATGTGGATGTGTCGACACATTAGAAGGTTGAGGAGTAAATAAAAAGACTTGTGGAGCACACATTGTTTTAGTTGTTGGCCATTCCTGCTTCCCAACATAGTGTTGCATGTGGCACTGTGTTGCTGCAGCTGTGACAGCACCCTGCCTGCCTCACCTGAAACCCTTGCCAGAAATATAAATCACTTTTTGTGGCCCTGTGTATTGGAAAGAGTACATTCTCAAATGTTATTAATGTGTATGTATTTAACTCTGGGATGATGGTGAAGGAAGGATCTTTCTATTTACAGTCTTTTTATGGGTATCTTTTTTGAGAGACTTCATGATGTCAGCATGCTTGTGCAGTACAAATCGGTGTGAAATTTCCCTCAATTGCACCTGTAGGTTATACATATACAGGATAAACTTTGCAATGTGGCTCAATGTAAAATCAGTGGTTCAGGGGAAACGTGAGGGAACGTTTCATTTGTTTATGAAATGTGATATGCAATATTATACATTCATTTGTCCAATTTTGTTTTGTGAAGCGGTTTGTTTATATTCTGTGTTTGAAATTACCCTAATGTGAAGTGGCTAATATAATTATGACTAATACATATTGATAGGTATTAACATTTTTTTTAATACCTCTCTACTTCCTCATATTGACTGTTACAAATTTATGCTGAAGAAGCAAGGGTGTAAAAATAAAAAGTTCATTCCCAAGAAATAAGTGGCTTGATGATTTCATACTACTGTGCAATACTGTGACCCCCATTGCTGGCAGGGGGTGTGCTTTTAAGATATTCTTTTCTAAATGTTAGTTTCAGACATAAGTATTAAAGAGATTGGAGCTTTATCAGTTGTTGGAAAATTTTAGCAGCTCAGGTGACATTTCAAACAAGAGATGGGTTCGTTTTAAGTAAGGGCTCTGGTAAATGGTGTTTAGTAGTGATGGCAAATCTTTTTGTGGTGTCTGCCAAGTATCCATCCAAGCTTGATGAATCATTCATCTAATATTTAACTTAAAATTAGATTATCCATTTTAGATAATTATGTCATTGCCTTTTTGTTATTTATATAATGTAATTTTTCATTGTGTATTTAGCTTGTATATTAGTCACACATTAAGCAGAATTAAAAATTAACCTTTAACGTACGGACTTTTAAATTGCTTGCAGCTCCCTACGGCCGGAATTTAAATGGCCCTAAGTCTTTAACATTGCAAACTTTCAGAAAAAAATGCATATTTTCCGTTCTATGCAACATCGGAATATGAACTAAAAAGAACCTGAAAGACAATAAAATTTTCTACATATATACAAAAGGGCAAGTTTTACAAATGAAAATCAACTGTGAGTATTTTGTCATGAAGTGCAAAATATAATCATTATTATATACGTTATGAAATTCCAAAGGACTTACATGTTGTTTTTCTTCAACCTTGAATCGTGGTGGCGATGTAAATATGACGACACTATATACAATAATATTTGGTTCGGACTGTACACGGGTTGGACTGCATCGCTTCACAGTTTCACTCTGACGCGCGTGTCCCACTCTCGAAGCAGTCCATCACACAGCGCGACATCACACTCTACAGCGGTAAAGCGTGCTCCCGCTTTTCTTGTTTATAGAACAAACGTCTTTGTTTCCCTTTAGCTGGTCAGTGTTTTGAATGTTTCACCTCCAGTCGACTCAGTTGGGCCC
>NW_019725004.1:592094-639569 GCF_002891405.2 Cryptotermes secundus | reverse complement strand
TTAATATGGTAGAATTCCCCATTTTTATGTTTATGTTATTTGACATTGCATGTACAGGTTACATCTTCACAGCCAGACTTAATTAAAGTGAAATGGTTCATAATTTATATTTTATATTCTGTGTAAGTTTCTGCATTATTTAAAGATGTCATACTACAAACCCAGTTAACAGTGATAAATTTCTATGGTCTCCATTTATCCCTCTTGTAGTGAGGAATGCAGGTTTTTTGTTGAAAGGAAAAATTTGAAACCTGGGAACTTTTCATTGGGCCCTGGGTTCCAGACTGCTCACAGAAATGTAATGATGAAATTCCCAATTAATTTTTTAGAAGAGACCCAAAATTTCAGGACACACAATTCTTTTACCATTTTGCAGTGCATCTTCCTGCTTGCTTGAATGCCTCTTACTATTAGGCAACAACAGCCATCCATCAGCTGAGTGCTGCCACTTAATACTGATGCAGGTTTACAATCACTGTATAAAAGGAACTTATCTAGCATATAAGAGGTGCAGAAAATGTTGATGTACATGCTTACACTGTTCTAAAGGTTGAGATTTCATGAAGAACTCAAAATGTTTCTGAATATCCTCCTGTATGGGATGTGGGGTGGGTTTTGCTGCCCTTCAGACTACCCCATAAATGAAAGTTGTTTAAGGTAAGATGAATTTCCATGTCAGTAAGCAAATAACATTTCTTAATGGGTTGGTGAGCAGTAGCCAGTAGAGCTCACTTTATTGATAACTTAATGGACACATGCTTAGAATTGTAATCCTGGAAAGTTTTCTCTTAACACCTTTTAGCAGAACCACGGTGTACAGACGAGCTCCTGGTCCCATCCAGCCTCCTCTCCAATGGGCAAAAAAAAAAGGTATCCCTGTAACAGGCCATGGAGGCCCATAGTGTTGTGAGATGTTGAGGCTCCCACATTTTCTAGACAGTTTGCTCACATATGGTGGTGAGGTTGTCAGCCTTATATGCAGGCTGCCCATTATCCCCAGGACTATTCCTGGTACTCATTTCTGTTAGATGCTGAGTCAAACCCAAGGTCATAGTGTGGCTGGAAGGATTAGGTAAATTGAAAAAATCCACTTCATTGGGGTTCGGTCCCGCCACCTTCCAGTTTGTAGCATAGTGCCTCAACCAACTATTCTACCGCATAACCCCCCCCCCCTCCAGTGGGTACGAGCGGAAAATGGTTGGGGCATGAAGCTGACTTCCACTCTTGCATGGTTCTTCATGGTGTGGTATTCAATTAAGCATAGGGACAACTTTTATCTTTTCCCATATCACACTTAAGAAGTATACTGAACTGTGTCACACTGTGATAATGAGTACTTAACATAGTGTTTGACCTAGTAAGTTAGCCAGACCAGTAACACTTGTCTGTACTTTCTGGATGAGCATGATTCCAGTCACAGTCAGGAATTCAACTATACTGGCATGTTCTCTCTCTCTCTTCCCCCCCCCCCTTCAAGTTCCATGCTAGGGTAGTGCCTTAAATTAGGTATCAACTACTTTTACATGTTTCCCTGTTATCTGATTATTTAGTGCTGTACTGTGTGAACATTTTTTTGCAAAGCGGTGTTGTATGGCACACATGACCTAAACAATAAAGGATCAAATGGTGAAATCAATGATGAATTGGAAAGGATTGGAAGGAAACATTCATTGTCTAAGCAAAATACTATCCTGACATTTGCTAGGAGAACTGAGGAAAACATGAGAAATCTCAGCCAGGATATCTGGTGGGATGGGTGAGATTTGAACCAGGAACTGCAATGACACCCTGCGTGATAATGTTTCCAATTCAATTTTAGTATATGTAGCGCCAAAACAGTGAAACCCCAATTTAATATCCTCTGATTAAGCTTTTCCCAGTGTTCCAATTTAAGCGATCCCAGATCAGTCTGATTAATTACCTCCATTTTTCAGGGTTTAGTGTTCATATCCACGGCTACCAAAAGAAACCTTCATTGGGAGTTTCATTGTATATATGTACAGTATATTTGACAATATTTCAGGCTTATTCATTGAAAGATAAAGCCAAAACTGAATGCATGCATGTGAACATGAAGTGTTTCTTTGGCACTCTGTGACATCAGTTAGCGTGGATGTCCGGTGCGTTGACATTTAACTGGTAGGAATTTGCTGAAAGTGGTTATTGGTGACCATTAGCAAGTGACAGGCATCACAATAAGTGAGAAAATGCATTGCAGATGGGTAAGTTCCAGTATGTGTATTCATTAAATTCTGAGAAAAATAATTAATAAACAAAAAATTGTATGCAAGTTGAATTTTGAAAGAAGCTTACATATCAAAATTCACAGGTGGGTGTGCTTTCTATGAAGGGGGCTCTTCGGTGTTTCCATTTTCTGTGGGTCTAATGAAAGGGTCACATGAGGGTAGTATACCAGTTAGATCAGGTAATTTGGCAAGGACTAGAAAGTGAGCGCTACAGGAGGAAAAGGTCTGAATAAAGGAATATTAAACAAGGATTTTGCTGTGTTTGAAGTTCTCACATTTGGGTATCACTAGTGAAGTTTGCATCTGTTCCGGCCTAATATTAATTAAAAATTATTTTTAGGTTAATACATTGTAATGCACATATATGAAGCATACATAAAGAGCTTCAGTAGTTAAGTATTTAAATTCGTATATGTGATGATTGTATCTTATGAGCAATATATTTTGCGCCCCAGACTCCCAGGAGTCATACCTGAGTTTTTCATTGCCTGTGTATATTTATTTTTCATTATAACTGTTGTATCTTCAGGTGTAAGGAGCCCAGAAGCATTACCAATCATTTCCAGCACCATCTCTTGAATATACAAGGAACTTCATTAGTTCAGTCTCCATAAGACTATTTTTTAAATATAGTTTTCCTTCTGCAGTGTATATTAACAGTGTGAACTGTTGATTGATATATATTCACTCAGCTACTATGTCTATATGCAGTTATGTAACCATCAAATGTTGGAATCACAAATACATACATAATTCTAAACATGGTAGTGGCATTTCCTACATGTCATGTATAATGGTTATATTGCCATGACTTAATTACCAGAGCCACAGTTGTAAAAATGGTACTCCACTTAAAGGAAAATTGAGAGAGCTCTGATGACAAAATAAATTTTAAGATCTTGAATAGTTGTAGGTTTTTTTTTAACACTAATGTATCATAGGATTTTATAGAAGGCATGATATACCTTGACCAGATGAATAACAGCAGCTTGTCAAGTACCATTATATGGAGTTAAACAATGCTAATGTTTTCACCACAAAATTCCAGTTTCCATGTTGTTACTTATGATCACAGCATGTTAAAGTAACAAGATGGAGTAATCTCAAAATGTATGCTGTTCCAGTGTTATTTATAATATTGATGTCTGGGAACAAATGGACAGATTTTGTTTGTGAGGCTCTGAAGGAAGAATTTCTTGCCTCCCCAAACATTACCAATCAGAAATATTTTGTGATTGGTTATGAAAGAGTGCTCTTGAAAAATTATGTGATAGGACATCAATATAGCAGGTTATAGATTGGAGATGTATCAGTTAAGATACCTCCTAATTTTAGTCTTGGATATATAACACTGGTTTGAGACTTTTACGTTCTCACGGTGGTGGCTGAAGGTCATTGTCTTCTGGGATGTGATTTTTTTTTATGTTGTTTGGTAGATTTGTACCAGTGTTTTGGGGGAAAGTTCTGCCTCCATCTTAGAGTAAAAGCATAAAGTATTACCCTGAAGATGAAGGCAGCCTGTTCCTCTGAAATGTCGTCAGTAAACCACACTACAAAGCATCACTTCTACAAAACCAGTTTTCTCATACATTTGTTTATTAATATCTGCTGTAACTTGGTAGTCAGTATCTTATTAGATTTGAATGATATACCACAAGGGGATTTGATGTTATTCGAATGGACATTTTACCCCTTGACAACATTAGAGCTGGAGGTAATAGATGAGACTACTGATTTTGCCCAAATGTAACACAGTGCAGTGGTATGTAATACAGCCAAGGACTTACTACTCCTTTGTATGTTCTGTTGAAGTTCTCTGAAGAAAGTCATACTAATGAAGTTCCTCCTATTCTTAATTTTTGTTGGAAACTCTTTTCAATGTTTTGTAATAAAAGTTTAACTAAAATAAATCCGAGCTTGTTAGTAGACTTCTTGGGAGAGCAGTAACCAATTGTATGAGGCAGGGGTTTATTGTGATGAATATTAAAACTCAACATGTCAGATAGAAACATAATTTTGCACTGTTCTTCCCTCCTCTCCCTGTCTAATGTTATGGATATTGTGTTTTTCTTCATGGGTGTCAAAGAGTTTTAAATTTATCAATGACTTCCATTTTGCAGTTTGTACATAGTTCACATTTTAAATGGCTCTTGTCCCTTTGTGATTCACTTTCAAACAGCACAGACAGAATTGAATTTAATTTTGTCTCTATGACTCAATTTTTGTTATAAAGTTTTCATGAAGTGAGAAACCAACAGATAGTTCGCTCTTTGCTTGCTCTGAAGACATTTTGGTACATACTGAAGATTGAACAAGAAATGAAGTGTTGCTTCACTGAAAATTATGAAACTTCCCGCTGGAAATAATTACAAATGCATTGTATTGACCAATATTATTTTAAGAAAAATGTACTTTCTCATTATCTTAGTCAAGTATTAATATGTCTTCCGAATTTCTGTGCCCATATCACTGTTTGCTGAAAATTAAGAACCTTCCCCCTGAAAGTACGTAGGTCGTACCGAAAGTCATGAGCAACTTTTATACATGCAAACTGGGAACAGCAGACGAAAGAGAGTACGGTGGTAGGTGGAACCAGCTGTTGTGTTAACCTTGAGTGTCTTGTGTCGTTACTAGCTTGCATCACGTGACTAGTATCACTCCTAACAAAATGGCCGATAACCATATGTTTCGCCAGCGTGCTGTCATTGAATTTCTTGTGAAAGAGGAAATCCCTGCTGCAGAAATTCACCAGAGACTTCAGCGTGCTTATGGGTGTGAGCAGTGTTCGAAGATGGGTGAAACATTTTAAAGATGGGAACACCAGCATCGAAGATGAGCCACGGAGCGGTCGTCCATGAACAGCCTCAACTGAATGCAACAAGGAAAGAGTGGATGAGATCATTCAAGATGACAGGAGTGTGACTGTGGACACAATAGCCCGAAAACTTGGAATAGGGCACAGTGCAGTACAGGAGATGATTGAAAGCTAGGGCTATAGGAGAGTTTGTGCTTGTTGGGTCCTGCGGTTATTGACCAAAGACCAGAAAGGTCAGCGAAAAGCCGTCACCTCAGAACTGCTGCAGAGATATCGACACGAAGGCGATGATTTTTTGCTCTGTATTGTGACAGGTGACGAAAGCTGGTTTCACCATTTAGAGCCTGAAACGAAACGGCAGAGTATGGAATGGCAGCATTTGCATTCTCCATCAAAAAAGAAGGCAAAGACAGTGCCATCAGCTGAGAAGGTGATGGGCACAGTCTTCTGGGATGCGGAGGGGTTTATTCTGGCCGAATTCCTGGAACCTGGGCGACCCATCAGTGCTGCTCGTTATATCCAGACACTGCACAAGCTCTGTCGTGCATTGCGGGATAAACGTCCGGGACAAAACATCCTGCATGACAACGCTCGCCCCCATGCCTCTCGCCTCACATTGGAAGCAATTGCAAAGATGGGGTGGGAAGTTCTTCCACACCCCTCCTATAGCCCTGATCTGGCACCCTCTGACTACCATCTTTTCAGATTTGTGAAGGATCAGCTGCATGGACAATGTTTTGAGACAAGGGAGGCAATTCAGAAAGTGTGTGAGTGTCTTTGGATGGCTGGAATGGAATATTGAAACTCCCATAACGCTGGGAGAAATATGTACAAAGAAGTGGCGATTATGTGGAAAAATAAAGAAAGGTCTGTAGATTGAGGTGGTGTGTTTGGTCTGTGAATAGTAAAGCGTGTTACTTTACAAAAAATTGTTGCTCATGACTCTCAGTACGACCCTCGTAGTTACAAGCGCATTGTATTGACCAATATTCTTCTTCTTCATCGTCATCATTTAGCTCCCAGTGGAGCACGGGGCATTAACAAAGTATCGCCATCTCATATGGTTCTTGTTGAGTTCTTAAATTCTCCCCGTGTCTTCCCAGCAGCCAAGTCTTTCTTTTGTAATGTTCTTGGCCTTCCTCTTTTCCTTTCCCCTTGTGCGTTCCACTATATATTCTCCTCAGTTGCATTTTCCTTTCAAAGAGTATGGCCGATCCAGTTCCATTTACTTCTAGTTATCTGTTCAGTTATTTTTACTTCATTTGTCTGTCTCCATAGTTCATATGTTGTTATATCTGGCCATCTCACCCCTACTGTTAAACAGAGAGATTGATTTACAGGGGATGGACAAAAATATGGAAACACCTTGTGAAATGCTTGCCTGAATTGAAGTGTTTATTTTAGCGACGTTTGTAGGTGACGCTGTCTTATCTGCCCAATACCACTACCTGCACAACCTCCACAATATGTTGCAAGCTTCATTTGCTGTCAAGACAGTATTCTGTGCAGGTTTTAGTGCATCATGTCAGAGCTAACAGAATTGGAACGCAAACAAATTGTTGGGGCCCGTATGATGGCTGCTTCCATAACCAAGGTAGCCGAGGCTTTTGGTGTTTCACGAGGCACATTATCCAAGATTATGACCTCATACAGGAGGACTGGAAAAACCGCATCTGGTAAACACCAGCATGGATGGAAATGTGTCTTGAGTGATCGAGACATATGAACCTTGCGTAGGATTGTGACGAAAAATAAGAAGACTAAAGCTGCAAAAGTGGCTGCTGAACTGAATGTCACACTCGCAAACCCTGTCAGCACCAAAACAGTATGCAGGGAACTCTACAAGCAGGGTATTTCTGGACGAGCTGCAATTCCAAAGCCACTCATCAGTGATCAAAATGCCACTAAGAGGACAGTGTGGTGCCGAAGTCATAAAATCTGGACTATGGAGCAATGGTCGGATGAGTCCACCTTCACACTGTTTCTGACTTCTGGCCGAGTTTATGTCTGGAGAATGCCATCCCAAGCTTACGATCCAGATTGTTTTCTGCCAAGAGTGAAACATAGCTGGAGTTTGATCATGGTATGGGCAGACATATCGTGGTATTCTGTCAGACCCATCATTACCCTGCAAGGTCACGTCACTGCCAACAACTATGTGACCATTTTGGGTTACCAGGTCCATCCCATCATGCAAACTTTGTTCCCCAATGGTTATGCTATTTACCAAGATGACAGTGCTCATGTTCACACAGCTCACATCATCCAGGACTGGTTTTCTGAGCACGAAGATGGAGTGTTATGTCTGCCATGGCCCCCACAATCGCCAGATATCAATGTTATTGAACCTTTGTGGTCTGTTTTGGAGAGCAATCTGTGTGCTATGCACATCCATCATTGTTAACAGAACTTGCCAATGTTTTGCAGGAAGAATGGTACAAGATTCCCTTGCAAATCATACAGGACCTCTATTTATCCATTCCAAGGAGACTGCAGGCAGTTCTGCAAGCCTGAGGTTTTCCTACACCATATTAGTCACGGTAATGTGTTTTTTTGTTGGGTGTTTCTATATTTTTGTCCATCGCCTGTACAAAACTTTGTAATTTTCAGCATATTTCCTGGGTGTGTCTCCATGTCTCACATCCATATAATAAAACTGATTTCACATTAGAGTTGAAAATTCTTAGTTTTGTTCTTAATGAAATGTCACTTGATTATTTGCTTTAGATATTTTATTTCTTACATCTTCCATACTACTACCCTCCTTTATAACTATGCTACCAAGATAAGGGAATTTATCAAAATTTGCTATTTCTTTTCCGTCTAGGGTAAAATTATTCTTATTTTTAGTATTTATGCACATTGCTTTTGTTTTTGCATGATTAATCTTCATTCCAACCTTTCTAGCTTTTCTATTTAAATTGGCCAATTTTTCTGCATATCCTTAGAATTATATGCAAAAAGACATCGGAATTCCAAGCCCTCCAGTTTAGGTGTGAGGTCCCGTTGTGTTAACTCTTTGTTTGTGTTCTGTGGTTCTTACTGAATCCATCATAACAAGGAATATGGTTGGTGAAAGAATACACCCTTGTTTGATACCTGTACTAGTCTCAGTAGGTGAACTAAGTTTCCCATTTTGCATAACCTGCCAAGTATAATCTTTGTACGAGTTTTATTATTTTTGGTGGAATTCCAGAGTTCATTAGTTCTATCCATATTTGGTTCCTATCTATGGAATCAAAAGCCTTCTCAAAATTTATAAATAGAAGGTGCGGAGCATTAAGAAATTCGTTTGACTGGTCTGTCAGTATTCTGACTATTAATTTGATCAACAGATGACCTTTTGCTTTCTTAATCTTTCACGTAAGATTCGAGAAAATATTTTACTTATTGCCGTGTAATTCCTCTCCAGTTTGAACAGTTAAGAACATTTCCTTTCTTTGGTAATTTGAACAGAAGACCTTTCTCCAGTCTTAGGGGTTCTTTTCAAATTGCAGAGTATATTTACTGTTAAATCCATATCCTCCTTTAACAGTTTGAGTGGCATATTGTCCGAACCTGTGGCCTTGCCATTTTTTTTCTGTTTTCTTAGAGCTTTTTTGCTTTCATCTTTATTGGGTGATCTTTCCATTGCTTTTTCTTCTTTCTGTGCCTCATCACATCTGTGTGTTTTGATGTAGGAATCACTTGTGTAACTGTTGGATTAAAAATCTCTGTAAAATAATACTCTTGCCATCTTCTCATTTGTAAGCTGAGCCCCATGTTTTGTTATAGATTGCATACCATGACATTTTCTTTTAGACAATTTTCTTGTAATATTGTATAATTCCTTTATTTCTCATTCCCTTACTGCTTCCTCTGCTTTATTTGCTTGTTCACTCATGCACTTTCTTTTATCTCTTCTGGTGGTCATTTTAACTTCAGTGTCAGCTACCCTATATTCTTGTTTTTTTTTTTAATATATTTTTTATTAGTGGGGTCGGACTAAGTTCCTTGTACTGCGATCACCTCTGGCCTATTGTACCAGCCCCAGACGATAGGTGAGAGTGATTGTGGAGCAATTGGTGGAATGAAGATTGGCAGGGGAAACCGAAGTACTTTGAGAAAGCCTGCCCCAGCACCACTGTCCTCCACAAATTTATATTCTTGTAAATACGTTTATTTTGCCTCTTGGAACTTATCATTTTTATGTTTTTCTGCTTTTGAGTTTTTGTCCATATTTCTTCTGGCATTCAATTTTTTTCTTTATTTCTCTAAAATCTAAAATATTTTCAACAGTTTCCACATAATTGTATTTAATTTTATTCCATTTTACTCATCTGTTTGGTAGTGCTGCTGTAGCACCCATAATACTAGTATTCAAAAGCAAAATTCTGTTTTCAGAGGAACTGACAAGAAAGTGTTATATTTTCGTGAACAGTCTTTGCACTGATTAGACTGACTGAGACACTAATATTTTGTCCAGCATGTTAAATTACATTGTCACAGCAATTCTTCACTGCTGCTGGTGATGCCAGCTGATGTGAAACACTCGCTCATTTTGTAAGGTTTTAAGTTCTCATGTCAGTGACAGAATAGACAACCATTTAGAAAGTGTGTAGCCTTGTAGAGTTACCATTTGGTGGGATCCTACTGCACTTTTCAGGGTGAGAGATCCTGCATGCATATTAATCAGGGTCCAAAAATAAAATTTTGCCAGCAGCCATGTTGAACTACAGAGGAAAAGTGGGCTGGAGATGGAACATGTTTCTAGAAGTTCCTAACCAGTACAAGGAATAATTGCAGACATGCAAGGAATTAGCTGAAACTCAGTTTTTGAGCGAAAGATGTACAATCATGGCAGTGCAAAACAGCAATCCAGCACACACTGGTTGCAGGAAGTAATGGCCTATGTTCATTTTCATGAAGGTACTTTTTCTGTAACTTGTATTAGTTCAGTGTAGGATGTTACAATTGGATTTTGAGTATGGTGGGACCCCCCCCCCCCCACATTTTTTCTGTTGGGGTGGGGCTAAGTCCCTTGTGTTGTGGCCCCAGGTGATAGGTGAGGGTGATTGTGGAGCAATTGGTGGACTGAAGATTGGCAGGGGAAACCGAAGTACTCGGAGAAAACCTCACTGGGCGCCACTTTGTCGACCACAAATCCCACTTAACCAGACCCGGGATCGAACCTGGGCCGCCATGGTGGGAAGCCAGAGACTGACCGCTTGAGCTATGGCACCGCCTATGAGGGACCCCTTACTTTATGCATACAGTAATGAAACAGCATTAATATTGAAATTGTCAACACAGCTGTCTCAAATTTGCCTTTGTAACTACGAATATATTGGTAGTGCCCCTGTGATTGGGGTAGGGCTGTAGAAATTGAAAGCTGCTTACAGAGTGTAAAAATTTTGGGGGGCTCTTATGTTTTTCCACGTTCATACGTTAGCTGGCACTGAAGTTTTCATCCCATTCAGTTAAATGTTAATACATGTTCTGATGCATGGCAATGCATATAAATGTGTTGGTTTTGTAATTGACCCAGAAGATTGGGGTAGCAAATTCACACCAAAATGTTCATTTAAGTAGACTACACAGCTGCACTTACAGAAGTCTTAGTGTGCATGTCTGGTTGTCAAGAACTATTCAATGGAGTTAATTTTCAGTCTGGTTTGGTGGTCAGGATAATGTTCGCTCGAGCAACTAGCCTCGCTGCAGCGGTGCTGTCTGCAAAAAGAAGAGGCTTATCCTGATATCAGCTTGTGGTTTGATGGTGTGATATTTTTGATGAGGGAATTCTTTTTATGTAGAAGAGAAAATCGAATATGGTTTTTAATAGAAAAAATTAAATTTACCTTGAAAAATCCTGCATTGGGATTCAATGCATGGACTTTTTATCCATTGGTGTCAGGTTGTATGTCCTGTCCCAAGTCTCTTTAACAGATGAAACCTTCCATCATCATCAGTAATCTGTCAGATGACAGGTCCACAGTCTCTTCCAAAACAATTCCTCCACTTAATGCGATCTAGAGCTTTCTCCTTCAAATGACAGTATCCTCTTCTGTGCCTAAGGTTATCCAGCATCTTCTTACGTCTTCTTGTCACTTCTATCCGCCCCTCTATCTTTCCTTCAATAACTTCTTTTAGAAGGCAGTTTCTGCGTAAAACATGACCAATCCAATTAGCCTTCCGTTTTCTTATTTTGTGTAGGATAATCCTCTGCTCACTGACTCTAATTAACACTTCTTCATTTCTCACATAATTGGTCCAACTGATCTTCTCCAACACCACATTTCGAAACTTTCCAGATGTTTCTGATCTACTGCCCTAAGTGTCCATGTTTCAGCCCCATAGAGCTATACTCCAAGCATAGCATTTCATTAGTTTCTTCCTCAAATTTAAGTCCAATTTGCTGGTAAAAAGATTCTTCTTGCTAAATGCAGCTTTTGCCATGGCAATCCTGGATTGTATCATCTGTATCACCTTGTATCATCTGTTAACAAGCTACCCAAATATTTAAAACATTTCACATTCTCCAGTTTTTTGTCTATCTTTATTGTGACTTTATTTATTGGTTGTCTCAAAATTTTCATTTCCATGTGAACCAAATTCTAATTTTATAACTCCAGATTCCTTATTTTACCAATGTATTGGAAACTGTGTATTAGTTGCACATAGATACTATCCTGCACAGCTTCTGCTATGAAACATTTGAGTAATTGTTTTAGAATGGAAGTAACATTTTATTTTATGAAAAGCCTCAGTTCATCAAACCTTTGGCGAGATTAATTTAATAGATTTTTTGTTCTGGACACGCGGAATTGTAGTTGACTGAGGCACCATGCTACAATTCGGAAGCTCGCGGGTTCGAGTCCGGATGAGGTGAATCTTTTTACTTTAACTGAACCTCCAGCCATAGTGTGGCCCTGGGGTCGACAGCGTCTGACAAGTGAGTACCACGAATTTTCCTGTGGGTGTAAAGGACGGCCGGAGCGTAAGGCAAACAACCTTACCGCCATCTATGAGCCAGTTGTCTAGATAATGTGGGACCCTCATCGTCTCAATCCTTTGGGCCTCCATGGCCTGTTGCAGGGATAGCTTTGCCTCTTTTTTTTTATTATTATTATTATTATTTAGTGTCAGCGTGGCCTGTTCCGAGTCATTCGTGATTCCTGGAATCCTGTCCATGTGAGAAAATGTTAATCTCGGCACTCCAAACACTATATTTTATTATCATATCGGAAAGTCGGTACTGTGTACATCTAGAAGGCACTGATGGAACTGATTTTCCGTTTTGATGGACTACGAATATGCACTATGGTTTTCTTTATGAGGTGGTACGTCGGATGTTGAACCGGAAATATATACAACGTACATTCGCTTCGTTGACGTCGGCATTTTGAAGTTAACTGCCAGTTCCGATTATTCCATTATTTTACAAAATAATTTTAGATTACAATGAGATTCAGGTTGGGTTTTCGTAACATGTAACGTTTTGTTGATTTCGTAGTAGGCCTAATCTGTCGAGTAGTCACCATTTTTCTTGCGAACAGGTGTATGACATTGGTCATACTAATTGTGTAAATATTAAAACGAACAGTATTTGTAATCAAAATGGTACGTGTTATTACATTACATATTCTTAACATGTCTGTTACGCCGCTAAACAGTTTTTTCTTGTGATACATTTCTGTTCTTCCTTTGGTCATAATTTAAATTCTGTATTTAGGTTCACACCCCTTTCCTGCTTTTGACTTCTTTATATCTTCGAATGTATGATAACATAAGTTATTAGCAAGTTGTTTATGTACGAATATTACTGTATAGTAATATATAGGTAACAAATAGGGTAATGCATAATTTTGTTATTAAGCAAACTTACTAATATATAGTTAACATTCTTTCTGTTATTTGAATACGGTGTCGTCGTGTTGTTCGTAATAGTTCGTAATAGTTATAGTTCGATGGTAATGTATGCCAGTCATCGAGGCAGAAGTTTGTTTACAGCCCCTTAACCAACAAGAACCATTCTCACCCACTTGGGCCTATCATTGAGTTTGTATCTTATTTAAGGTTACTGGTCAAAAAATAAATCATTCCAAAAAAAAACACAACTGATGTGTATAAATGTCAAGATGTTTATTAAATAAACCTAATATGTAGACTTATCACATGTGAAGGAATTTTAGCTCTGGAGAAAGTGTTAGTGCTAAGGTTTTCCATTCAGTACTTAACAGATATATCAAAAGTAATGCTTTATGCATTACCTTATGCATTGTAACAGTTGCAAGGCATTTACCGATCTGAGATAATGTGAATTAGTAACTATACTGTATAATCTGTTTTTTTGTGTGTTGTAGACTGATCAGCAAATGGACTGTGCATTAGATTTAATGAGACGGTTGCCTCCACAACAGATAGAGAAGAATTTGAGTGACCTAATTGACCTGGTACCAAGTCTCTGTGAGGATCTTCTGTCATCAGTTGATCAGCCTCTAAAGATTGCTAGAGACAGAGATATGGGCAAGGACTACTTATTATGTGACTATAATAGGGATGGAGATTCTTACAGGTGAGTATGCAAGTGAGATGCAGTAATAATTGGAATAAATAGTGTGGAAGTAATTGTCATTGGGGTTGTGTGAATTGCGCTAAAAAACAGCTGACTTCTTTCCAACTGACTCTTTTTTTCACAGACTCCCATAGAAAGCTGACTTGGTTGCCCCAGTTGTCTTCCTTATAACTAATCGGTACGGCCTGTGCAGACAGCCCCATTCATTGTTGTATGGTAACATGTTTACCAAGAAGTTCCCTAGCAGTGGCCATCTATTTTTGCTTATTAAGAATCTGCTGCCTAGCAACAGACTTTTTCCATTGACTGTTTGCTGCCATCGCCTAGAAATGAATGTTGTTTCAGATCCATCTGCTAGCAGCAGCTGTTTCTCTGGCTCCACAGTTCTTGAGTTGTCCAAATATGCCACAGTATTGATGAAGTTATGACTCCTTTTAATATCATTATATTCTTTTGATAGAAGTCATTATTGCCAATACGCTGATTTCTTAATTTGAGAAAAAAAATTGCTGTCAACTGTATGCAGTTAATTTTAATGATTAATGTTGGGCTAGAAGATTATTTTACTGTTAAAAAACTGGATTCAGTTGATGGAAATGTTAAACTTATTCTCTTCACTGCATTAATTTGCTTGGGAACAGTGGTAACAGATATATGATGATATTCATACCAAAAGAGTTGACAAATTAAGAGTCAATCAGAACAATCTTTTATTTCAACAGGTGAAAAAATTCAGAAACTTGATTATCAGTCTCTCATTCTCATGGAAGAACATACTCTGTTGAGGATGTTTGAGGAGGTGCTCAGGAAAATGTTTATACATAAGCCAGAGGGAATAACAGAAGAATGGAGAAGATTATATTAAAGGAGCTTCTTATTATTGTGCTCACTCACTTACCTTCTTGAGGAGCCACCAATTCTGCAGCTACTCAGGAACTTCCCAGCGTTTTATGGAACCCAAAGGTTCATTGCCATGTTTACAAGAGCCCTTTACTGGTCTCCATCCTGAGCCAGATTAATCCAGTGCATACCATCCCATCCTGTCTCTGCAAGATCCATTTTAATATTGTTCACCCACCTATGCCGTGGTCTATCTAGCAGTCTCCTTCCTTCCAGCTTTCCCACCAACATCGTATATGCATTCCTCTTCTCCCCCATTCATGCTGCATGCCCTGGCTATCTCATCCTCCTTGACTTGATCATTCTAATTATACTTGGAGAAGAGTACGAGTTATGAAGCTCATTGTGCATTTTTCTCCAACTTCCTGTCACTTCATCTTTCTTCAATTATTGTATTATATTGTTATTAAAACAAGAAGGAAGGCCGCGCCATAGCTCAAGTGGTTAGCCGCTGGCTTCCCACCGTGGCGGCCCGGGTTCGATCCCAGCGCTGGTCAAGTGGGATTTGTGGTGGACAAAGTGGCACTGGAGCAGGTTTTCTCCAAGTACTTTGGTTTCCCCTGCCAATCTTCATTCCACCAATTGATCCACAGTCACCCTCACCTATCATCTGGGGCTGGTACAATAGGCCAGAGTGGCTGCAGCACAAGGAACTTAGTCCCACCCCACTAGCAATAAAAAAAAAATAAAGGATGTTATGGATGCGACATAACACACATGGGGTATATAAAAGAAATACTCCCAGAAGATTGGTAGTAAATGCTCGATGGAAAAGAACTCTTTAAAAGCTTAAGTGGAAGGGTCTTAGAGAAACAGAGAATACTGACTTACACTTAGTGACAAAACCCATTTTGGAGCAGAGTGTCATGATGTAATGGCTATGGTTTGTTCATATTTGGTTTGGGGGTGGGTTTACACATTGCGAATTTTCATCTCAACATTGGTTATCCAGATAGATGTTATAGGTTTTCTTCATTTGATATTCCATGCTACTACCAATTTTAAAATTGCTAAAATTATGACTAGACCACTAGTATAGCCTGTTCACGTTAATGCTTGAATTTAAAATAAAACTGTTCTTGTTTATATATGGTTTTCATTTGTTTGTACTTCATCTCCCTTTGATTAGTTCATATAATAGAGAGTGAAGGCTACTGTGTATGTTCTTAAGAATTTCTTCCAACTGTGCATGATCTCAGGATAGTTGTGTTTTATTATTTTATACCATGCATATATACTGTGTCTGTTCAGTTTTGCCTTTTAATCAAGAGTATCCATACTATGTAAGATTTGAGGTT
The DNA here is from genome assembly GCF_002891405.2 of Cryptotermes secundus. Classification (NCBI taxonomy): domain Eukaryota; kingdom Metazoa; phylum Arthropoda; class Insecta; order Blattodea; family Kalotermitidae; genus Cryptotermes; species Cryptotermes secundus. Next base: position 623,756 of record NW_019725004.1, on the reverse strand, counting down.
TTCACAACCGTGACTATGAAAAATGCCATCTTCTGGGATGTGGCGCCTTGTAGATATTGTGTAAACTGACGTTTCAGAGGTATGTATCGCCTCCATCTTCAGGGTATAAAAAATCTGTGAGCAGGTGGCTGCAGCAGATTATTTTTTGTTATACCCTGAAGATGGAGGCAATATGTTCCTCCAAAACGTCGGTTTACACAATATCTACACGGCACCACATTCTTCAGTATTAGTACTGTTAAGAATTATTTCAAAACAATAGATTATCACTAGAAAGGTGAGTTTTTTGTTTTGCATCATCTGGATGTTTTGTAGGTCTCCGTGGAGTAACACCTATGATCCCCCATTAGAGGATGGTTCAATGCCTTCAGAACGCTTGAGGAAATTGGAAATTGATGCAAATCATGCCTTTGATCAGTATAGAGAAATGTACTTTGAAGGAGGAGTGTCCTCAGTATATCTGTGGGATTTGGACCATGGCTTTGCAGGTACTATGTTATAATTTGTGATATTTATAGAGAATGGAAATTGTTATGTTTAGTTTTTCCAATATGAATTTTTGTGTTCATTTTGCACCTCTGACAAGCTGTGTTCAGACAGTTTCCAGACTGGCTGCCGTGTGATGTTACTGCAGTTAGTACAGAGTTCTTGTGCTAAATGAGGGTAGAAGACAGTCTGCTTGATTATGTGTCAGTTTCAAAACCATATTATGGTATGTCATTTGGAAATGATGCATTATGAAGTATTATCATGTGCTATGCTACTTGGATTTGTTTCTTATAAAAAAAATCAGAGTTAAAAACAGTGCTTGAGCATAATGATCTTTTACACACTAGGAGAAACTGCTGCAGAAATTTATGACATGTTAAAGACTTTCTTCTGAAGAGGAAACTGTGGACAGAACTAAAAAAAAAAGCAATTGAATAGTTATCAAAATTAAAAAGAGGCATGACTTCTGTTGAAGGTGCTCAATCTGTAGGAACTATTTTTTTCTGATGGTGGAATTGTGCATCAGAAAATTATTGCATAGGGACAAACTGTGAATCAGCATTTTCTCACAGATGTTATATGGCATTTACTGGAAGGTATATAGTGAAAACATTCTAAGACTTGGCATATTGAATATCAGCGTCTCCAGTGTTTCCATCTTCCTGTTCAGTTTGCTTTGTCTGCAAAAATTTATCGACAGAAATGGCAGTATTTGTTGGCTCCGAGCCTCAATACCCCTAGATCCAGCTCCTTGCAACTCCTTTTCTGTCTCCAAAACTGAAGTTAGTGCTCAGAAGAAATTTGAAAATGTCATGATCAGAGAAAAGTTCAGGTCTTTACTCATGGAGTTTAAATCACAGGAACTCTGTAAATGCTTACAGTAATGTTAGATTTGCTGGAGTCGCTGTTTCAGGTCACATGAGAAGCACTGTGAAATAGTTGCTAAATCTGTTGAGTATATAGAAAGGAACTCAAGTGAAGAAGTTGTTTAATTACATCATGTACATGATACTACCACATTATGTGTGATTCACCCACACTATAGTGACTTAATCCCTCAGTTCTGCTCCTATAGTACAGGGTGGGGCGCAGAAACTTCCTTTTCATGAAGACGCATTGTGAAGGGAGGGGCGGTCACAGAAAAGTGGGAATAGGCTTGGCGAATGCAGCAGACGCGGAAGTTTCTGTCTAATACCCCTCAGTAGGAAACGAGGTGGACGAGTGAGCAGTGTGTGTTCAAATCACAGGAACTCTGTAAATATTTACAGTAATGTTAGATTTGCTGGAGTCGCTGTTTCAGGTCACATGAGAAGCACTGTGAAATAGTTGCTAAATCTGTTGAGTATACAAAAAGGGACTCAGGTCAAGAAATTCTTTAATTACACCATGTACATGATACTACCACATTATGTGTGATTCACCCGCACTATAGTGACCTAATCCCTCAGGTCGCAGAAAAGTGGGGATAGACTTGGCGAATGCAGCAGATGCGGAAGTTTCTGTCTAATACCCTTCAGTAGGAAACATGAGGTGGACGAGTGAGCAGTGTGCTTTTGCTGTCGAAGCCTATTTTTCGAACAACCATTCCTACGTGGGAGTGCAGCGTGCGTTCCGTACTCACTTCGGAATTAAGCCCAGAGGTCCAGTTCCCGAGCGGAAATTGATTGTTTTGTGGGTAGAGAACTTTAGGACAACCGGGAGTGTGGTGAAAAAGTCATCAGGATGACAACAGACCATTACAATGCCAGAAAATGTGGAGGCAGTTCAACAGTCGATTTTGAGATCTTTTTCAAACCAGCTCTTGAAGAAATGGATCTAGGAAATGTCTGGTTCCAACAGGATGGTGCCACGGCCCACACAGCCTGAGCTTCGATGACAGTTTTGAGGGCAAAGTTCCCCGGATGGCTCATTTTGCTTCGAGGTGACATTCCATGGGCAGCGCACTCGCCTGATCTAACACTGTGTGATTTTTTTATGGGGATACCTCAAGGCACAGGTTTTTAAACATTGCCCCACAAACTTGCTTAAGCTGAAGAATGTTATTTGGCAGGAAGTAGCCCAAATTCCAATGCACATGTTGGAACTTGCAGAGGGGAACTTCAGAAAACGGTTGCATCAGTTGCATAGAGAACGGTGGCCACCACCTTCAAGATATTTTGTTTAAAACTACATGATTTAAAACTTTAAAGTATGTTCTTTCATTAGTTAAATATAAATTTTGTCTATCAGCAATAATTTTTCTTTTATTCACCTTCAAAAGAAGGAAGTTTCTGCACCCCACCCTGTAAAATGTAATAAAATCTCATTTATAATTGAAATATCTGGGAAACACTGTGCTTATAGGACTAGACACTGGAGCTTTAAATATAATAGGAAAGAGTGATTGAACATTGCTATAAAAATTGTTTCAGAAGTGATGATGTTATGTGCTATGAAAACAGTATTAACTGTTTCTGTTCACGGTGATTAACGTTAATATTACAGTCTTCTGGGATTCAGTGCTGTGTAGTTGGTAGATTGGTGAGAACATTCCAGCTTTCACGACTGTGGAGGCAGCAAGTTCCTCCAAACATTAATACCTATCTGCAAAAACATAGTGTGGCATGTCTTGAAAGACCGTAAGAACCTCCAATTCTGCATGTACTCTTAATATTCATCACGATGATAATCTCAATTCTTAATAAATGTTCATTGAAATAAACTGAAATTTAAATTTCAAAACAGTTGGGCTCAAATATTTGATGGGGCATGATTTTCTAACTGTTATAACTGAATCTGATGGAGTAGCCATCAACAATGTCCATTTTGTGAGAATATAATAAACCACAGTGACTGTATCTCACATCTTTCTTTCATTTTAATTGATTTTTTGTTATGATTTAAAGGTTGTCTCGACTGAGTGTGATGCTAGGGTGGATTATAAGTTCTCAAGTTGTCCGACACATACAGAGCTGAAAGTGTTGCAGTTGTTCCATCACTTCCAAAGAGACATTAGTTTTCTTTGCTTTCAGGTGTTATTTTAATTAAGAAAGCAGGTGATGGCTCAAAGAAAATTAAAGGATGTTGGGATTCTATTCACGTAGTTGAAGTTCAAGAGAAGACTAGTGGACGCAGTGCTCATTATAAGCTTACATCTACAGCCATGTTATGGCTACAGACAAACAAACCTGGTTCTGGAACCATGAATCTTGGGGGTAGTCTAACAAGACAAGTAAGTATCTCAGTTGGGATTCAAGAACTCTTATATTATACAAGCTGGAAATAGATTCAGGATCTTGAAGCTTATTTCATTAAAGCAGGTATACATGTCATTTATAGTAGGATGGTAATTTTACACTTTTTTGGTTCCTATGAGGACTGTGCTGTATTGAATTTGGAAGCTTATACAAAGGTCAGATAAAAAATAGTGGCAACACTTCTATAGTTCTGAAATCACTTTATTATCCGAGGTAAACACACATTCCTTCAATATAAGTGCCCCCCATGTGTACCACCTTCTGCCAAATTTGTGGAAGGCATCGTACACCATCAGCTTGTCCACATCTGTTGATGTCCAGAAGTGACCACCCTGCAGCACAAATAATCTCCTCTCTTGTGCTGTAATGTGTCCCTTGCAGTGATTCTTTCAGTTTGGCAAAGAGCTCATAATTGCATGGACTCATATCGGGTGAGTATGGCGGGTGTTGCAGTATCTCCCATCGCCAGCAGTGAAGATCCTTGACAACATCAGCAGTGTGAGCCCTTGAATTGTCATGAAGGATGATGGGGTTCGTTGCCAACAAATGTCGTCGCTTTCTCCTGAGTGCTGGATGAAGATGATTATGCAGGAAATTGCAATAGTAGGCAGCGTTTACTGCCTGTCACTGCAGTACCGTGTGGCGCAGTATCACTCCATCAGTGTCATATGCCACAATGAACATCACCTTCATATTACTCTGTGTAGGGTGCACTTTCTTGGGACGAGGAGAGGCAAGATGCTTCCATTCATTGATTGTTGCTTCAAGTGCGGTTCATATGAGCGAGCCCAAGTTTCATCCAGAGTGATGATCCTTCCAAGGAAGTCGTCACATTCCCTCTGGTACCGGTCCAACAAGTCCTGTGCGGTTGCATAACGTTGCCATTGTATGGGGTACCCAACGTGCTGCAATTTTGCAGTATCCAAGAATACTGTGCAGAATGTGGAGCACGGTTTTGTGACATACGCCTACCTCAGCAGCTAACTCCCACACAGCCCATTGACAATTGACATCTGACAAAGAAGCAGGAAGCTGAATTGTGTGGTTGTCAACATGGGGTCATCCTGAATGGCATCCTTCCCTAACGGAACAATTTCACCCATCATGCCACTCTATAATATGGCAAAGCAGCATCACCACATGCTTCTTGCAGTCCCTGATAACAGGTTTGTGCACTATGACCTCATGCAACTTAAATTTTTATCGAGGAGAATTCTTGTTTCATAAACATGTTGTTGGGGTGCTTGAACTGGGCTCCGGCACTTCAAGGCGATGCACAATGCAACTCAATGAAACACAACCAAAGCCACCCACTGCACTACTTCAACTGAACTTCTGCTATCAGCTACAGACGGCACTAGTCCCGCCTGACGCACATCTTTCATGTTATAGCAGTGTTGCCACCACTTTTTATCCAACCCTTGCAGTTTATTTCATTCTTCTTCTATGTTGGTAGTTGATTGTTGTATAGAAAGCTGATATGGTAGGCATCGTAACAAGTGATAAATTATCTCGGTTAAGCATGAATAAAGGAAGGAGAAGGCAGGAGGCAGTAATTGTTTGATCACCTTTATGAACACTATGCAGCTATGGGAGGAGGTTTTCCTGTGCAGGGGGTGAGTTTCACTGTGAAGTTTCTCAAACTTTACATGACGCAACTGAATAAATCCAAGAACAGATAATGCAAGTGTTTGGAAACAAGGCACTCAGAAAGATACATTAACCTGAAAGTATAAAGAAATGAGAAATTTATGATACTAGAAAACAAAGTACTTTGTGATTTGTACAAATCAGGGAGTTTAAGGACAGAGATACCTAAGATAATGATATGATGGTCTGTACAATTAGCATGGATCAGGCAAGGAATGCTTACAGAATTTTGGTGTGGATACCTCTTTGAAAATAATCATTTCGAAGTCTTACAGCCCATAGCAGTGGCCATGTGATTTGAGACATGCCCTGTATTTGACTGCTTGAACATTGGGGGCATGTGTTTGAATCCCGCTGAGGCCATAGATGTTTACATTTTTTCTTTGTTTTTGTCATTCTCTGTAGGTAGAGAGCACGTTGGGCTGATCCTCCCATCCACAGAGTCCTACCAAATGTCTGAAAAGATTCCTAATTTCAGAAATTAATTCTGAATTTGAAGCTGCTAAAGGTCCTATCCCTATAGGTCACATTAAGATCTTTTTTTGGTATCGCACACATTTAATTAATTACATTTCTGACTTTTGCAATGTGATACCTGCATTTGCCATAAATGAACACCACTATTATCCTTTATTAGCTGCATGTCAGTTTTATGCATTGATGTGTTGTGTGGTTCAGCTGGCTGAGTGTTGAATTTTTCCAGTGCTACAGGGTGGGGTGCAGAAACTTCCTTTTTGTGAAGACGCATTGTGAAGGGAGGGGAGGTTACAGAAAAATGGGGATAGGCTTGGCGAACGCAGCAGTCGCAGAAGTTTCTGTCTGATACCTCTCAGTACGACATGAGGTGGATGAGTGAGCAGCGTGCGTTTGCTGTCGAAGCCTATTTTTCGAACAACCATTCCTACGTTGCGGTGCAGCGTGCGTTCCATACTCACTTCAGAATTAAGCCCAGAGGTCCGGTTCCCAACTGGAAATCGATTGTTTTGTGGGTAGAGAACTTCATGACAACTGGGAGTGTAGTGAAAAAATCATCAGGATGACAACGGACCGTTACGATGCCAGAAAATTTGGAGGCAGTTCGGCGGTCAATTTTGAGATCTCCAAGACACTCCGCTCGCAAACATGCAGTCGCCCTAGACATATCCAATTGTTCAATGCGTCGAATTCTTCACGAACATCTTAATTTACATCCCTATAAGATGGTTATTGTGCAAGAATTGTCACCACGTGATTTCCAGAACCGAATAACGGCATGCAAAACATTATTGGAAACTTTACCCCCTGACACATGTGTTTTCTTTAATGATGAGGCACATTTTCACCTATCCGGATATGGCAACAAGCAGAATATGCGCTATTGGAGTGGTATAACAATCCCAGAGAGCTCCATGAGAGGCCACTTCACAGTGATAAGGTGACAGTATGGTGTGCGTTGTTGATGGAGTTATTGGCCTTTATTTTTTTGAAGAAGACAGTCATGCAGTTACTGTCAATTCGCAGCGGTATGTGGACATGATTAAAAACTTTTTCAAACCAGCTCTTGAAGAAATGCATCTAGGAAATGTCTGGTTCCAACAGGATGGTGCCACGGCCCACGCAGCCCGAGCTTCGATGACAGTTTTGAGGGCAAAGTTCCCCGGACTGCTCATCTCGCTTTGAGGTGGCATCCCATGGGCAGCACACTCACCTGATGTAACGCCCTGTGATTTTTTTTATGGGGGTACCTCAAGGCAGAGGTTTTTAAACAACACCCCCACAAACCTGCTTCAGCTGAAGAATGTTATTCGGCAGGGAGTAGCCCAAATTCCGGTGCACATGTTGGAACGTGCAGAGGGGCACTTCAGAAAACGGTTGCATCAGTGCATAGAGAACAGTGGCCACCACCTTCAAGATATTTTTTTTTAAAACTACATGATTTAAAACACTAAAGTATGTTCTTTCATTAGTTAAACATAAATTTTGTCTATCACCAATAATTTTTCTTTTATTTGCCTTCAAAAAAAGGAAGTTTCTGCACCCCACCCTGTATTTAACCCTTAACCCCCAGTTTAAATATAGCACGTAGACCTGTAGAAGTGGGAGTTCTAAAATCCCCTTTTCCCTGAAAATAAACTGTTGTCTTAGAACCTGTAGTATGAGAAGATTTGGAACTCATATTTGTGGATGAGAAAGGTTAATGAGTAGTGAAAAATCAAGATGGAGCACACATTTCCACGTCATAGTTGGTTGAGGCACTATGCTACATGCTGGATGGTCATGGGTTCAAGTCCTAGTAAGGTGGATTTTTTCAGTTGACCTAAACCTTCCAGCTGCACTGTGTCCCTGGTGTCAACTCAGCCTCTAACAGAAATGAGTACTAGGAATCTTTCTGAGGGGTAAAGAGCAGCTGTCATGTAAGGCTGACAACCTTACCGCCATCTGTGAACCGATTGTCTAGAGAAAATGTGACAGCCTCGACGTCTTACAGCCCTATGGGCCCTATGGTCTGTTACAGGGATAGCTTTTCCTTTTTTCAGTTTATCTTGAGTTCAGTCTAGATAATTTTGATGATGGTTTGAAGGTTGAGAATGATGCCAGTGTGAGTGAGGCATCGCCACACATTGCCAACATCGGACGGATGGTAGAAGAAATGGAAAACAAGATTCGCAATACGCTCAATGAGATTTATTTTGGAAAAACCAAGGACATTGTGAATGGGCTGCGTAGTGTTCAGCCTTTGGCAAATCAGCAGCAGCAGGATGCATTGCGACAGGATCTTGCACTAGCACTCTTGAGGAGGCAAGCTAAGGGAGAAACCAATTGAAATAATGTGGCGAAGTGGCCAGCAAGCCAATAAACTGAATAAATCTGCTCGGCGTGTATGACGTGAAGTTAACTTTTCTTTCGAGCATACTAGTGCTGGCAACTGTAAATAACTAAAATGCCCACATTATTATGGATATGAAATTCTGATTAATGGAATTGGGTATCTAGTAGTACAGATTGCTTATTCAAATTTGACAGAGGTTTCAGAATTGTAAGATAAAACCTTAAACTACCTCTCCAAGGAATCTAACTTAACATAACTATTGACATGCAGAATGTTAAAGCTTCCAGGCTGTTGTTACATGCTTAAAACTCTGGGCATATTAGTTAGAATTTGCTAGCACAAGTGTTTGAGTATAAATCACTTCTCCTTGTTCAGAACTGGCATGTCTTCAGTGCATATTGTTAATGGTGCATTTGTTGAAAGTGTCTTATTTTCTATCCAGCTTAAAAAAGAAATATGTGTACATACATTGTGTTGTCAGATGTTGCTGAGAGGGCCCTAAATAATGACATCCATACTGGTTTAGTAGTGGCATATATGTCTGTCTTCCGCACTCATATTCCTGGGAAGCCATTGCTGATTCCCAGTGCATTCAGCTAAGTCGTGTACTGATGTTGAACGTCGTTAAATTACCATCTTGTTTGGTGCTGTCATTTTTAAGCTCATTTTCTTAAGTACAAGGTGTGGCAATAAAGAAGNTAAATCTGTTCAAATGCATGAATTGCCACTGGCTGATGCATTGTTTTCATCATTAAATGCTAGGGTATGAAGTTTTCAGAACTGTGTTTCATTTACATTTTCTGGATGATGGTTTCTTAGCCCTTTAATTTTTACGATTACTTGGTGTCATCCTTGCTGCAGTAATTATGAGGCTTCGATTTCAATAAACATCATATTTGGCCTACAACACAGATAATTTACCATAATATACCTTCATCATACAATGCAAATTGATAAGAATTTTTGAAGTTAGTAATAATAATCTTTTAATTGTAATGTTATGGTTACAGGAAGAATTGATGGCTTTCTCTGTTTGATTTATCTCTTTACAAGAAAAGTTATAGTTGCTTTCATCATATGAACAAAGATAGCATCTTTTGATGACTGTTCTGAGGTGCAGCAAATGTAAATACAAAGACATCCTAGGCAAACAGTTAGGGGACATAATCTGTGTGCATACTCTACTTAAACCATATATGTAACATATGCATATTCATCGAAGGGTTAAAGATCACATTTATTAATAAATATTAATGATAATAAAGTATGCAAGTATTTACTGAAATTTATCATTTGATGTACCAGTTTCTCCTAAGGAGCCCAGTACAGTATTCCTTAGTATAATGCCAGGAATGCACGTGGAGAAGTCTTTTACATTGAAGTGAAAAGTACAAGATTATTGAAAATGAAAGCTGTTAAATATTATGCCATTTCCTTAATATTGGTTCATGGATTCTGCTGTTGCTTTCACAAACAGATATTTTGTCACTTTCTATAATTTATATGTAATATATGAAAATCCATGCTTAATTTTTGTGTGTTTTAATTTCAGAAACACTGACTCTTAAACTATATGTTTTTGGGAATAGTAGTAGAGGCTGCTGTGGACTATCTTGGTTTAAAAAAAATGTGGGAGGGTCATTTTTAATAATTGCACAGATCCTAGCTCAGAATGGTCATTATGGAAAGGATGCTCTGAGAACAACTGCTGTGCTGTTGTAACTGTCTGGGCTATGGATTTCAATGCAAATAAGATAACATAGACCCATACAAAGAGTACTGTAAACATAACTTGATTATTGCTATATTAAACTAGAACAATGCTGTGGGTAGCCAGAATGCAGGCTAGGGAGATGAGTTCATCAATACAATCTTGGAGTCACTTGTCTAATGATCTGATATTGTTCAGAGATGTTAGAAATAGTAAAGCAGCACTGCCACATGGACTTGTGCTGTTTGGATACATGATTTGCCTGATGAGCAAGACATTGGTATCACATAAGTTCAAGGAGTCAGTTAGAACAACTGGTATATGTTTGTTTCTTTCTGTGAGCACAGTTTACTGACTTCTGTAAGGTGAGATTTGATTCCTTGACCATCTGATTCAGCATATAAATACCAGTAAGAGTAATATTTTTCATTCATCATTTCATCAGTCGAACTACATCAGGAAATGTTTACTGTTATTCTGTCTTGGAGTTGTTGCTGCATAGCTATAATGAATTATTATTGTTTCATCTTAACTTTTCTAGTATACTTTCTTTGATGTGTAAGACTATTAACACATTCGCTCCCAAAACATTGCTCTGTGTTTGTGCACATTTGCTGATACTGTTGTGATTTTCTCTGTTAAATGGCGGTAGAATGATGTAAAATTTTTGGAGAGCATAAAGATGGAGTAGTGCTATATTTCCTTACATTTATTCTAAAAGCAACTAGAATTTTATTTTTAACACAATACCCCCACACCAGAAGGTCCTATTTTGTAAAGTTGATATTTTGTTGAATAACCATGACATTCAGTTGTAAGAAAGCAAGTTTTTGTCCAGAATATGATTAATCTGGTTATGAACAAGTAAATCAATCTTTCCTTTGTTACATTCTTTGGAAAATAGTTTGATATTTAAGGTGTAACAGGATCCTAGAAAGCAGAAACATGTGGCATGAAGGTTAGGTTCACATGTGTCATATATGCCATTCATAATAATATAATTTTACAAGCAATAAATGTCAACTAATCTATGAGTCTACGTAGATCTTTCAAATCAATAAAAGGACGCATTATTTTATTAAAATATTCCATTTATGGCTCTTTAAGGGGAAACATATGGTGAAACACCCATTTAAAGTTTCTTTGGGGACCAGTGAATTTGAGCATTGAGGAAAATCTTAAATGGAGGAAATTCTGCACAGAGAATATTAAGTTGGTGTCACTGAAATTGAACTTTATATATGAGTTCCACTGTACTTGAATATTTAATTTGCAATTAAAACAGAAATACATTGTCTACAATAATCAGATGCTTTGTTTTTTTAAGGATTCTATACCCAGCACATGCTCAGTATTTCAAGAAACATGGATTATCCTGCTTGGTTCATTTTTATGGACTTAGAGATCATCATGGTATACATAGAAAGTTATTATAATTTGAATGTGAACCTTCAGTATTATCTATAATTATTTGAACTGTTTTTCTTCTGGGGAGCAGTTAGAGTAATTATGTTGTTTACCATAGGTTCACAACCCTTTAAGGAATGTGGACCACTTCAGATTTTTTGCCTCTCAGGTTTTTGAACTATATTTATGAAATAATACAAAAAGAATGGAGTATCAAAATAATCAAATAAATTTTCATCTGGTTATTTGTGAATCACACTTTACTTGTTTATCCCAAATATATTGAGAATTAATGTTTCATTTTATGTTAACCGCTAGTTTGGTTTTTCACAGCTGTGTCCAAAAAAGATTTCTTGCAACCAGGAACACACATTACCTAAATTTCAGTGAAGAAAGTCATTGTATGAGATAAATTATATATAAAACCTTCACTCAGAGATATTGGGTTTTCGGACTTTATCCATCGTCCTGTTTTTTAAGATAACTAAGAAAACCACGACGTTTCTGAAACTGGTTTCCATCCTCAGGTGAGGGAAAAACACCTAGTCTGTTGGGTCCTTTAGAAAGAGCTAGCAGTGACTGAGGCTAGCTCTTTCTAAGGGACCCAACAGACTAGGTGTTTTTCCCTCACCTGAGGATGGAAACAGATCCAGTTTCAGAAACGTCATGGTTTTCTTAGTTATCTTAAAAAACAGGACATGGATAAAGTCTGAAAACCCAATATCTCTGTGTGTTATACACCACTGTCAGAATCCTATAGTAACTATTAATAAAACCTTCAAATCAGACATTTTCAATTTAGTGAATTAGTGAATAAAATTCAAGAATATTGAAACCAATCTGTCTCAGGATTCCCTTCTGAGTCACATGGATATAGAATGGTTTTAAAATTATCAGTGCTATGAATAGGATATACTTATCGCTTTCAGATTGATCCTTCCTTCTTCCATAAGTATTTCTGGTGTGTGGCATTATCAGTGAAAAAACTCGGCCTGTCACTTCTTGACATTTCAAGATAAATGTTCCCAACTTATATAAAAGAGAAGTGCAAAGTTAAATAATCTTTCTGTTGAATATGTCACTACAGAGTCAGTGTATATTGTTCCAGGTAAAATAATGCACCTGATGAAAGGAGGAGGTGCCTCAAGTTGCACATATTTGATATATATTTTAATTATATTGTTTCCTTGATCATTTCACTGTTATTGAAGAAAAGTGTGTCCTTTGACTGCGTATTAGCCTTTATTCATGACTTTATGAGAACTTGGAAGTCAGTGTATGTAAATGTTGGCTGGAATAACTGAGACAATAATATGGCTGGCTATGGACTGAAAGACTGAAGTTTGGTTCCTGGTTGGAGCATGAAGTCTGTTCTATGCCAGGCTGTCTATAGGGCTCACCCAACCTGCTATCAATTAGGCCCTGGAATAAGAAGCTGACCACGACCACTTTCCTGTGGTGCTGAGATGAAGCGTTACTGCCTCTCCTTCATATATCTTTGAAGCATGGTGCTTAATCACAGGGACAACTTTCTCTTTACATTTACCTTTTGTGTGTGTATATATATATATTATTTTTGTTATCTTTAAAACTCAGATTTGAGACAGTTTAATTTCTGGCTTTTATTTTTCTGTGGATCTTCTGAAAACGAACGATCTTGTTGTAGCCTTTGGTATATGCTAACTCTTCATTTTATGGAACGGATCCATCACTTGACTGAAATTTTATCAAAGAAAATTTATTTCTTTTTAAGGGCTAGATAAGTGACCAGAGAAAATATATACGTAAATAATATTTTAGGAGAGTAACTGTGTAGTAGGCATATATTATTTTTATATTGAACAGCAATGAACTGATGGGTACTGATTAAAAGAAAATATAATGGGAAGGAGGCATAGAAATCTGGAAAGGTAGGTGCACTTGTACATCAGTGTATGACAACCAGGTGGCTGAAGATCATGGCTGAGATCTGAGTTGTGGTGTAGTATGTTTTTTGGTGCAAAAAATTCATTCCAAGAAAAGGGTATTAATTTTCAAAATTTATGAATGTGATTGTCAACTTAATGTATATAAAATGAGGAGTTACTGTGGAATAGTGTGGTGGAATAATTCTGCACATAATATACAGCAGAACTCTTCTTTCTGTAATATTAAAAGGAGTAATTTAGTGTATGCATATATTCTACACTGGATACCACATTCATTTTTAAATTACTGATAATGTTGCAACAAAAATTTGGAACCATGAGTTCATAAATTGATAACATTGACTTATGAGAGCTGGTGCACCATAAAGTTGATTGTCATAGCTCCTGGAATGCTGACTTTTCCCTTACAATATGTAAGGAGTCATAGACTACAATGTAACTAAAGATGTTGCCATCTTTTAATACCTTGAATTATTATGTGTCATGTTTGATGAAGCCATGGATGAAAGCAAAGAAAGGCTTAATACTTTTATGTGGAAGATAAATCAAAGATGAACAAATAAGTCAGGCCTTTTTATGTTACTGGTTTTGATTTTTGCCTTAATTTTTATTAGTTTATATTCCTTCACATATATGAACCATTTCTCTATAATGTCATTTTAATTTCCATGAGGTTTTTCTTTGAAGTTATGCTGATATGCTGAAGGTGTTTATATATGAGAATTCTTTTTATGGCCATTTTATGTAGCAGAGTGTGAGGGTACCGCATGTAACAGTGCACATTACCAAGACCATTCATATACACTGATTCAATTAGTAATGATCTGTGCGGATAGTCATAAGACAATGTAAGGAATAATGGGCAAGGTTGTGANTTCCGACAGACAATCATCACCGAAGGCCGTCTTTATCATGGGAAAAGTTTCCACTGCAGACTTGCCAAGTTTCACACAAAACTTGATGGCAATCCTTTGTTCCAAGGAACGCTGCATTGCGGCTTGCACGGGAGACAAAAACGAGTTTCACGGAAAAGCCTTTCGTCACTCTCACGAAGTTCGGAGACGACTAAGCCACCGCGCGTTCATAAGGTGACTTCCCCCTCCACCGATCCCAACCGGTCTAAGCGCGCTGCGACGTATAGTCACTTCACAATGAAATCACTGACATTACTTTTCGGACAAACCCTGTATGAGACAAACTCTGTCTTAAGTGCAACAATTTAATTGTAGTTCTTTCTTCTACAATTAAATTGTTGCACTTAAGACGGAGTTTGTCTCATATATAAGGTTGTGAATATTTGCAAGAATATTCTGGAACATATTTCCCTTGAAAGAGAGGCTGTATATGCATTTACTTCTGGCGGTTGTGCTCTAACCTTTTAACTGTATATTTAACAAGGTGGTAACATACACAGTTGTCCAAATTTTATTTTGTAGTATTAGTATCATGACTGAACATGATTAAAAATGGAACTTCTCATCACCCTAGTATATACTATATGGACAGGGTGAACCTAACAATCTTATTGATAACAAATGTACTAAAATGGCAGTTGTTGCAATTTTGCATGAATCCAGAAGGCAGGTGCCTTTATTCTTAATGGTGATTGTTGTTTGAAGTCAAAATTTAGTGCTCTGCAGCAGTTTTAAGGAATCTGACATGTGCTAGAAATGCCACATGTTGGAATTATGTAAACTATTAATGACATATTCCTTTATCTATAATTGTGCTTGCCACTGAACGTTAACATTACCACACTTTAAAATTGTTACAGAATCAGTAAATTTATGTTCTGTTGTCATTTCATAAGTAGAAATACTAATATCAGATTTAGCAAAATGATGAGTAGATTCCATTATTAATGTTATGATTGTACAGATTGATTTAACACAACAGATCAGGAAGAAGTGATGCAGGAACTCAGGAAATTAATGGACTAATTGCATCTTATTAACAGATTCTTTCAAGCACATCTTATTTTTGTGTCTCATTTCCAGTATCAGATGTATCATTGTATTACCTATATGTTTACCCCATTGTTGGTTAACAAATAAATTGAATTAGTTTCGTGAATTTGGGACTGATTTAAATTTGGAAATTACAAGTGACTTGTGCATTTCATTTTTGCTTTTGCCCATTGTTGAGTAAAGTATGGCAACAGCACTTGTGAAACTTCAGTCTCTCATGTTGTATGTTATTGTTTGTGGCTTAAAACTCTTTATATTAATTTTGTTTTGTTTTTAATTGTTTGTAGCTTTTGCTGAGTTGATTCATTAAGTGCATTTTCTGAAGATTTTTTAAATAATGTAGGACTGCAGTGCAAAAAGCAGTCAGGTTTGCAAATTGGAATATGTACCTTAGCTCCCTGTATACAACTTGAAACCTGTTTTTATTTAATTATGTATGTGTATCTCTCTGTTTGAATGCACTAAACATTGCAGATAATTCACATCATGTAGATACTTGCTGAACAATGATATGAAATACATTCCTTTGACAGTTGGAATTTGAATTTAGGCATTTTGTTTCTGTTGAAGCAACCCCCATCCATACGTCTTACTAGAAAAATTTCCTCTTTGTTATTTATAAAGCCAGGTACCTCTGAAACAGATGACATGCATCTAACTGAAATCACATATGGTTGATGTAACCATAACAGTCAGTACTGGTGATATAGCATTGAGTGGTAAGATGATTAATGAATAATGAATTGGAGGGTATGTCCTAATTTGCTTTATGTTGTGTATATGCCCGAAGAGACAGGAAGCCATGAACAAATTCTCAAGATAGCCACTTCTTTGGGCTAAGAATTGAGCTCAAGCCAGTATTTAAGAAGGTAAAGAAGGAATATTATAAGTCATTGTAATTAAATGCTTAAATTGTGGAAATGTTTGCTAATGAAGTAAAAATATATTTCTATTAAACTGTGGAAAGAAAACACAAGTTTTCTTGTCATATACGGCTGCCATCAAAATCGTCAAATTAACAGTTGTTACAGTCTTGATCATATACAAGTTTTGTGGTAGTACCAGATTAAAAATTACTACTGTTTACACTGTTTACAATTTCTGTACACATACCTGATTACTGTGTGATACCTAATCACTATTTACAATTTCTGTCTTGGTACCTGGTCACTAGTTGAGACAAAACCACCATCTACAATTCATGTGTTAGTATGCAACTTATCATCATCAGTAATCTGTCAGACAACAGGTCCACAGTCTCTTCCAAAACAGTTCCTCCACTTAATGTGATCTAGAGCTTTCTCCTTCAAATGACAGTATCCTCTTCTGTCCCCAAGGTCATCCAGCATCTTCTTACGTCTTCTTCCTCGTCTTCTTGTCACTTCTATCTGCCCCTCTATCTTTCCTTCAATAACTTCTTTTAGAAAGCAGTTTCTGCGTAAAACATGACCAATCCAATTAGCCTTCTGTATGCAACTACTATTTGAAATTTCAGTGTTAATGTTGAAGACTTGGCCCCTATCTACAATTTATATGCTAGTATATAGCTACTGTATGAGACCCAACCATTATTAAGAATTTATGCTATTACCCGGATATTTGAGTACCAGCCACAGTTTGCAATTTTCTTCCTAATGCCTGACCACTGTTAACAATTCCTACAGTAATACCTTGCTACTATTTAAGACCTAGTCACTTCACAATTTCTGTGTTTGTACTAGCCACTGCTTACAATTTTTGTGCTAGTAGGTGGCAACTGCATGAGACCCAGCCACTGTTTACAATTTCTGCCTAAGCAGAAGTAGGGGCTATTAAAAGTACTCCCCACGGGCAGTGAGGCAGCCATCCCATTGAGTCACAAGGTAATGAATCCCGTCCACAAAGAAACCCCTCCCTCATTTCACATAACCAGGTGATTGCCTAAAACCAGATGTATTCTCCATCTGCCACAGTTGGGTTTCAGTTGAACAACCCTAATATGTAAGACCCAGTCACTACTATTTCTGTGCTAGTACCCAGTTACTATTTGAGACCAAGGCACTACTTATAATTTCTGTGCTAGTGTGTTGGTATAGCTCACTTACAGACTACAGGCCCTGGAGGTTTTTCTTTTTTTAAGTGTGTGGCTATTGTGGTATTTGACACACATCCACTACTTAAATGTTTGCTGCTGAAACTCAGTTATAATTTGCATTGCAGTTATTAATTGGTCATATATGTGCACCAGTATATTACACACACATTTATGGTTTCAGTGTGTTTTTGGTGGCAGTGAACAGATTAATATGCTGTGTGCTGATATAACAGATTCAATAAGTTTTGAGGCTAAATCAGTTTATGTTGTGTGTTGCATTTTAAATTCAGATTCTTGTTTAATTGTAAAGTTGGGCAGCACAAAGTTCTGTTTGCAGTGTAAATGGAAGTTAAAGTTGCTTTATTGCTGTAGTTTACATAATTGTGAATTTTATGAACATGTCAACATTAAATGCTTGTTATCTATTCACCTATTCCAGACAGAATTACCCAAAATCTTTTTCCAAAATTATGTTTGGGTTGAGAGAACTATTAAAACAGTACACAAAAACTAAAAGCCACAGCAGTATACATAAAGACAAAAAAAAAAAGTTGGTATTTCTATGCAGAGTGATGAAGGAAAATAAAATTGTAATCTCTTTCTGTAATTTACTTTGGTCTGTTGAAAAATATTTCTATTTATGGTGCAGATTTTTGGATATTGATTATACTTCAGTGCTTACTCTCATGGTGGGTGTAGTATTCAGTATTCATGTTTTCTTCATCACTGTTTTTTTACTTAGTTTCCACCAGTTATATGGTGAAGGAGCTAAATGAACTGCAGATTGTATGAGGCTATTAGTGAATTATATTGCTTTGCATATGTATTCAAAATGCAACTGAATTATTGCTTTAATATAAAATCAAAAATATTTCAATCAAATGTAAGTAATTTATTGTGCCATTTTGACCACATGAATACTGGAAGTGTTGTCCTCTTAAGACAAAACATCATCCCAAGTGTAGAATGAAAATCACATGCTGAATAATGTGAACAGAACTACCATGAAACAGTGAAGCTGTGTTTGTGCTGAAAGAAACATTCATGTGCAGAATGTGTTAAAAATTCTTACTTTCCATGCTCTTGAAACATGACTTGGATTAAAGGATTTGGAAGGAATCAGTTCCACATTTCCGGTTTTAATCAATTGCCACACCATTTAAAGTCACTATCCTGATCATACCAACTAATTTAGTATGTTAAATGTCAGAGGAGATATTCAAGTTTACTGTATTCAACTTTGTTAGATGCAATATAAATTATTTTTAAATTTACCATTCATTTTGAAATCCAGCATTACAGTCTTGTACCTTCATATTGCCAGAGTCCATAATTTTTGTTTGTTTATCCACTTAAATGTAGGCTGGGAATCATTCATGTAACCTGCTTCAAGTTTATGTAACTCCATGGATGACAGACCACCTCAGATTGATTGTTGCTTAGGTTTCATAAAATTCTCTACATATTTATGGAACCTGGAGGTTCATCACTGTGTTCATAAGACCCCAACTTTAGATGCTACCTTGATTCAGTCTGTGCCCTCACATCACATTCCTTTAAGACACATGTTAGTATTATCCTCCCATCTGTGCCTAGGTGTTATGAGTGATCTCTTCCTTTTTAAATTTTCTGGTTAAAATGTTATTAATTTATCATTTCTCACATGTGCTACATGCTCCACTGAGTTTCCATATGCATCAGAATTGATGTATCTTTTTCTTGTGTTAATTTAAAATCAGTATTCCCTGTGTTTACACATGACAGATAGGTTTCAGTTACTTTAGCAAAGGTCTTAAGATACTGAGCTTTGTTTCACATCTGACTCTTATAAGCTGGGACTGTGTGTTGAGCATTTGTATGGTATGAGTCAGCTCCAGTAAATAGAGGGAGTTGTGTAAGATTGACATATTTCTCTTCAAGTCATGTATTTGGAGTAGATTTAGTTGAAGTGATATGAATTTATGTTCCTGCATATAAGGTATTGTCAATCAACAATTATTAATAAGAAATAAGAAGAAAAAGCCTCTTTGTATTATAATTAAAAACTGTACATTTTCTAACTATACAGACTTTTGTACTCTCGGTGTAATAAACTATACAGTCTTATGAACAGTTCCAGTGTTAATTAAAAACAACAAAGTGGCAAGATGAGGCTTCATGTTTGAGTTTTTGCAATGCCTGCAAGCGCTTACTGTTAGTGATACAGTGAAGATTGATAAATAACAGTATTTTGTTAATACATGCAGTAAATAATTCTATCACCTGCATTTACATTGCGTTTACTATTATCGGTTATGTATGTCTGTTGTGAGGTGTGCTTCTGATGATGAATGAAGACTATCATATCTGTTACTATGGTTGGAAGGTGCATACCTTGACAAATAAAGTTATTTTTAATGAAAATGCTTTATCCTTGTGGTGTAGTAACACTTTAAATTTGGAAATGATTATAATTAAGACTTGGAAGGAGTGGAATTCAAATGGAATCTTCTCGCATGATAACCTGTTTTGAGAAAGAGTAAATATTTGAGAATTTTAGGCATCAATTATTGATAATGAAAGAGCTTTTCTTTCTTCTTCTTCTTCTTCTTCTTCTTCTTCTTCTTCTTCTTCTTCTATGGCGCAACAGCCCGATGTCGGGCCTTAGCATCCCTTATCAAGCCCCTCCATTCCTCTCTGCCCTGCGCTGCTCTCTTCCAGTTCTTTACGCCCATTCACTTCTTCGCATCATCTTCCACCACACCAATCCATCTAGTTCTTGGTTTCTCGGCATGTCTCCTGCCGCCTATTGTACTATATAATATTTTCTTTGGGATACGCTCCTTATCCATTCTCTGTACATGCCCAGCCCATTGAAATCTTTTGAGCTTTATCGTCACTTGAGATCTCTGGCTCCTTATATAATTTGTATAACTCTTTATTATATCTTATTCTCCATATTCCATTCTCTTTTATTGGTCCATAAATTCATCTTAGGATTTTCCTCTCGAATGAATTGATGACTGATTCCTCTTTCTTGTTTAGCATCCAACATTCACATCCATAATAAATCACCGGTCTTATCATTGTTTTATATATTTCTGTTTTAATGGCTCGGTGTATATCCTTTGATCTAAAAACTGATAGTAACGAAAAATATGCATTATTCGCTAGTTTTATTCTTCTTGTTATTTCATTACATTCCTCTCCATCTTTGTGGAATTTCGATCCTAAATATATGAAGTCTTCAACTATTTCTATCCTGTCCCCTTCCATGTTAATTTCTCCAGTTTGCCTTGGATTCCTTCTGGATTGTATCAGCATTTTAGTTTTATTTACGTGTACATTCACCTCTAAGCCAGTTGTTTTTGCTATGGTATTTATTCCTTTATATGTCTCCTTCATTGCTCTTAGGGATCTCGATACTATAATAATATCATCCGCATACGCCATTATTTGCGTTTGTTTATATGCTACTGTATTCCTTGTGTCTACATTACATTTCCTCACTATATATTCCAATACCAAATTAAATAGTGATGGTGCCAAACTATCTCCCTATTTTAATCCTTGATTTGTCTTAAAGCATTCCATTAACTAATTCTGGATTTTAACTTGATTGGTTGTTTCTGTCATAGTTAAGTTATTTATTCTACTTAATTTTGTTGGAATACCAATGAAAGCTTATACCTTCTTCTAAATATTGGACTTTATACTTTGTATCAGTGCACCTGATCGGCTGAGATGATATTCAGTTTAGATAAAGTGAATGCATCATGTTTATAGGGTGAGATTATTTTATATGGAGATCGTTTAATTCTGTTACTTCCCAAAATCTGCATATTGCTAAACTTTAAGAGTTACTTTTAATATTCATTTGTGTTGTAAGAAGAAAAAATAACAAGTCTTCATTTTTATGACCCCTCTGCAGTTTTATCGTCGAAGAAACCATAATTTCCTAAATGTTTACTTGTACTTGAAATGAATGTGTTTGAAGTCTGTTCCTGTCTGTAGGTTTCAGCTCAACCCCAGGAATGATTTTGAAATTTGTTATGGACAGTATGCATCAAAGGCTACCCCACTCACTCACTCACTCACTCATGGAGCTGAGCCCTTCTTGAGAAGCGACCAATTGTGCAGGTACTCAAGAACTTCCCAGCATTTTATGGAACCTAAAGCTTCAATATTGTATTCACAAGAGCCCTCCACTGGTGCCTATCCTGAGCCAGATCAATCCAATCCATACCACCCCATCCTATCTCTCAAAGATCCATTAATATTGTTCACCAACCTACATCTTGGTCTTCCTAGTCGTCTCTTTCCTTCTGGCTTTCCCACCAATGTCATATATTCATGCCTCTTCTCCCCCATTCGTGCTACATGCCCTGACTATCTCATCCTCTTTGACTTGATCATTCTAATTATACTTGGAAAAGTGTAGAAGTTATGAAGCTCCTCATTATGCAGTTTTCTCCAACCTCCTGTCACTTCATCCTTCTTCGGTCCAAATATTCTTCTCAAACACCCTCAGTCTATGTTCCTCCCTTAATGCCGCAGACCAAGTTTCACACCCATACAGATCCACAGGCGAAATTATAGTTTTGTATATTCTAATTTTTATGTTTTTAGACAGCATATGAGAAGACAAAAGGTACTGGACTGAATGGTAACAAGCAATACCTAAATTCAGTCTCCTCCAAATTTCCTCCTGAATCAAGTTTTGATTTGAAGAAAGCAGTCCTCTGGGATTTGGCACCGTGTATATGTGGTGTTAACCGACGTTTCGGAGGAACGTATCGCCTCCATCTTCAGGGTAGAAGAAAAAATATAAGAAATCTGCAAGCGAAGAGACCGTGAGAACCGGTAAAAGCAGACTGTGTTGGAAATGTACACAGCTATGTGAGAGCAGAGAAGGAAGGGGGGAAGGGCAAGTATACAAGTGAAAGTTATATTTTTTCTTCTACCCTGAAGATGGAGGCGATACGGTCCTCCGAAGCGTCGGTTAACACCACATATACACGGTGCCAAATCCCAGAAGACTGCTTTCTTCATAGTCACCGCCGTGAAAGCCTCAAATCTTACAAGTTTTGATTTATTATCAGCATTCCCAAATATCTTAATTGTGCCACATTTTCAGATCATCTGTTACCTGTCTTTATGTTATGATTTTGCCAAGCATTCTGGTGATGAGACAGCAACATGTACTTAGTTTTTTCTGTGTTTACTTCTAGACCAGCGTCCATACTAGTGGTAATTAAAGTTTGTGTTTTTCTTTATGGTATCTATATTATCACGCAGAGTATTCACATCATCATAGACCAACAGCTGATGTGTCCCATTTAATTTCGATCCCACCTGGTCCTCTAGTAGCATATTCTAAAGTAAAAAAGTAAAAGTAAAGTAAAGGTATCCCTGTAACACGCCATGAAGGCCCATAGGGTTGTGAGACATTGAGGGTCCCACATTATCCAGACAATAGGCTCAAAGATGGCGGTAAGGTTGTCAGCCTTACACGCTGGCCACACTTTACTCCCCAGGAAAATGATGTAATTAATTCCTGGTACTCCTATTAGAGGCCGAGTTGACCCCAGGGCCACAGTGCGGCCGGAAGGATTAGGTCAATTGAAAAAAAAACAGTGACTTCATCGTGACTTGAACCCTCAACCTTCTGGCTTGTAGCACAGTGCCTCAACCAACTTCGCTACCGCGTGCCCCTAGCATATTCTAAAACAAAACTGAAAAACAGTGGTGATAAAGCATCTCGTTGTTTTAGACCATTCTGGATGCTTTTTAATTTCCTACAATTAGTAATATTGGGAGCCGGGCTAGCGTAGTCAATATAGTGACTGGGATAGACGACTGAGGGGTCACAGTTCGAGTCCTTGTAAGGTCAAGAATTTTGTCTTCTCCACTTTGTCCAGACTGGGTCACCCAACCTCCTATCCAGTGGGTACCAGGGGCTCTTTCCCCAGTTGTAAAGCAGTCTGGGCATGAAGCTGACCACTCACTTTCAACTAGTGCTGAGGTCAAGAAAATGTGCATCTATACATCCACTCCCTCATACACCTTCATGGTATAAAGCTTAATTAGTTGTCAGTGATGAAGCTCAAAACTCAGAAGAACAAGGATGTTGTAATGTGCTGCCTAGTCAGGGCTATTCCACACTTCAGAAAGTGTTTATAAATGAGTATGGAGTAACGTTGGAATGATGATTAGCAGGGAACACCAGAGAAATTGTGCCACTTCCTTGACCACAAATTTCAAGTGAACTCTTCTAAATTGGATCCAAGGCTCCAAGGTGAGAGGTCAGTGCCTAAGCACCTGAGCTGTGGCATGCTGTAATTTTGTTTTTTAAGATAAAAACTTCAGGTTTTCCTACAGTCAAAGCATATACGTTGAATGTATTAAGATCTGTTTGCTAAGGATAGACCTAAGAGAGATTAAATTAACAGAAATGGAGAAAGTTTCATAATTAGGGGACACCATAATTTATACTGTAGTGTTTACAGTCAGTAATTCAAGAACTCACGTCTGGCTAAATGAGAAATGCATAGAAAATTCTGACTGATAAACCTCAAGAGAAAGTACCGTTTGGGAGACCTAGGTGTAAATGTGGATAATATTAAAAGTGATCTTTGAGTGTTGTGTTCATTGTTATTCCATTGATAATTATAAACAATTGCTATGTCATCAAAACCCTTAAATGGGTAGATATATCCGCTAGTGATGGGACCCAATGACGTGCTTATGAGAAACAGCAACGCAAAATGAACCTTCAGTTTTGTAAAAGGAATGTTATAACAGCTCGGAATTAAATTCCCCGCTATTTCTGAGAACCTGTGCTGCTGTCGCTGGTGGTGCCAAGTGGCTATTTGTCACACAAGTTGCTCATGCGACCTGTGCGAACGCAAGTCGTAGAACGTGCTGAAAGGTGAGTTTTATGCGTTTGCTTTATGAGGTGAAAAGCTTAAATCTATCAAATTTGAGTGAAATATTTGATAAAATTGTAAATTCTTGTTTTGTACGTTCATTTGCTGAGTTCATATGCGTAAAAGAGGGAGGGAGATTGGGATTTTAAATTCATTTGACGTCCATCTATTCTAGCCGAGATCTAAACCCAACTGCATGTAATAGTATACACGGAATTGTAAACAACTCAGGTGTGCATGAGTCAGAACCACGGTTTTTTCATAGAAGGAATTGTTTTGTGTGTTGTCAGCATGTGTGTTGCGTGTTAAATGGCCTTTTCATGAGCAATAGTAATAACATGTAAGAGCAACTAATTATACGATGTTTAATATTTGTGTTAAAATATTGAAGTGATATTTAAATAATTGCAGATTTCCAACACTTCATACGCGGGTTAGGTGATCCACGCAGGCCGCATTGGATTGTCTGTGGCAGCTTTATGTAGTAGTGATTAGGTTTTATAGACGCAGGCTCAGAAAAAGTAAAAAATTCATTCACAACTTAACCAAAATGCCAACACAGCTGTCAGCAGATGCAGAGGTTCCGGAAATCCGAGTGAAAACTGCGTATAATGGGTATGTAATTACGCCTGATTGTATTAATAATGAAAAATAGAACAAATGCCAATAATTATGAGCCTAGAAAAAATTGTTTCTTCATGATATTTCTGAGTTGAAGCAAAACTATTCTGAGATCCTAGAAAAAGTCCCATGGGTGTTGGGGATAATAATGCTTAAGTTTACTCTCTCTGTGTACTGCTGTTTTCCCTGCAAGCTGTCTTGAACCCATAGCAGTCAGCCCAAAGCGCTTATTGCTAGTGAAGTTTACTGTGTAGTTATCACTACCAGCAGTTATGTGCAGAATTGTTAATGAGTGGAGGACAGGGGAGGGAGATACACCAGGCACCTATGAATCTCCTTTACCTGGGCTCAGTATAGCTACTTAAATGTTACTGGTGTTAGTTAAGGGTTTTAAACTGAAATATGACTTCTGGAAGCACAAATCTGTGCATATATTTCATAACTCCCAGTGTAAGTTTCACTTATAATTTATGCTATTCTGTCAATATAAATGGAGCTGTTTACATGAAAACCTCATTCCAGAACTTTATGTTACGTTAATTGTTCCTCTCATAGAACATCCTTATTTAGCTTTATATAGACATGCTTACTTGCTCATGAAGCTGAGCCCTTCTTGAGGAGCCGCCAATTCTGTAGCTACTCAAGAATTTCCCAGCATATTATGGAACACGAAGGTTCATTACTGTGTTCACAAGAGCCCTCCACTGGTCCCTATCCTGGGCCAGATCTATCCAATCCATACCATCCCATCCTGTCTCTCTAAGATCCATTTTAATATTGCCACCCACCTATGCCTTGGTCTTCCCAGTGGTCTCTTTTCTTCTGGCTTTCCCACCGATATCCTATATGCATTCCTGATAATAAATTAAAATACGAGTAAATTGGACTCACCCAACATAACGTGTCATTGAATACAG
Organism: Cryptotermes secundus; assembly: GCF_002891405.2. NCBI lineage: Eukaryota > Metazoa > Arthropoda > Insecta > Blattodea > Kalotermitidae > Cryptotermes > Cryptotermes secundus. The sequence goes on along the minus strand of NW_019725004.1, from coordinate 598,039 downwards.
ATGTATTGGATAAATCTGATAGTATTAGTGATGTTGAACCTTAGAGTTCAGCTGCTACAGTGTTGGTCATGTTAAAACATCTTATGAGCAAAAGAGTTATACGTAGTTGGTTGTATTACTGTAAGCACTGTATATACTATGTGAGTCTAAAATAAGATAGCTTTGAAATATTTGTGATTTTAGATAATTCATACCGAGCAAGTTGAGGAGCTGGGATAGCTCTGCCGGTATAGCAATTAGGCTATGGGCTGGATGACCAGGGTTTGATTCCCAGCAGGGAGAAGAGATTTTTCTCTTCTCCATAGCATCCAGACCAGCTCTGGGGCCCACCCAACCTTCTATCTGAGCAAGTTGGCTCAGGTTGTGCCATGCCTGAGAGTGAATGTGTAATGGGAACCCGACAATTCTGACAGGTTTTTCATGGTTTTCCTCCAAATGAATGGTGGGATGGTGTGTTGGAGCTGCTTCCTTCCACATCCTATGTAATTCATCATTCATTAATCATTCTGTTGCCTATTGCCATATAGTCTGACTACTGACAGTATCATTAAATAAACTATAAACGGAAAGAGAGGTGGCATGCAGTAGTGTAGTTGGTTGACGCACTATGCTACAAGCTGGAAGGGTGCAGCATCAAATCCCAATGAGGTGGATTTTTCAATTTACCTGTGGGGCTCTTAATGTAGTTTTGTCATTACTCCGATGACAACCCACTTCTTTGGAACAGTTTGTTGGCCCTGAAAAGGACCGTGGTTGCTGAGATGCTTGACCAGTGAGGTAGCGCGGCACGTGCCGGTAAGGAGAGAGGCTAGTTGCTGTGAATGGCCTGGCCGCAGTGCGGCCGTGGCTGGAGGTTGCTCGGTTGCCGTGCGGCAGCGTGAGTTGGAGGTTGCTTGATCACAGTGCGGCGGCTGCTGGTGAAAGGCTAGTCGCTGAGCGCGGTCGTAGGAGTTATGAGGCAGTGGCTACGCCAGATGCCCAGTGGGTCGGACAGTAACATGACCACTGGCGAGTCCAGGCGCGGTGCCCCAGTGAGTCGGGTGTAAGAGAGCCGGAGGGCCGAGGCAGTCAAGCCTGGCGCAGCCTGCCAGTGCTTCCAAAGACCGAGCGCTGGCGATGAAGCCTGCTGGCTGGTGTTACTTGATCGTAGACTGAAGTCAACTGATCACTCGCCATTGGAGCTGCCCATTTTTATACACTGCTCGGTGGGCAGAGCGAAACTCGAAATTGAGGAGGAAGACTTGATTGGCTAGCACGCGTAATGATGTAGATGCGGGCTAGCAGCGAGCGCAGTATAAATACGAACGTTTGAAGCAATCTGATTGGTTAGCGCGCGTGATGGTGAAAAGTGATGTGAAGAGCAAGCGTTGCAGAAATGCATGATAATGTGGGATGTTCCCACATACCTAATCCTTCCAGCCACACTATCGCCCTGGGTTCAACTCAGCCTCTAACAGTACCAGGAATCTTCCTGGGGGTAAAGCACAGCTGGTGTGTAAGGCTGACAACCTTACTGCCATCTCTGAGCCAATTGTCTAGAAAATGTGTTAGCCTTAATATCTCACAACCCTATGGACTTCCACGGCCTGTTACAAGAATAGCTTTACTTACTTACTTATAATTTGAAAGAGAACATTCCAGAGAGCCTTGTCTTCTGGGATTTAACATGATACTGTCTGTTGAAAGTCAGTGAGCATTTCATAGATACATGTCACATCAGTCTTCAAGGTTGAAGATTGAGGTGACATTTTCCTTCCAAACTATCAGTTAACTTTCAATGGACTGTTATATTCAGGAGGATAGAACTCTGCAAAACCACTACTGTGAGAGCCTTATATCCTACATAGATTGTTTGTGTTTCTTCTTCACTTCATTAGCCTAGATAATTGAGAGTCTGTTACTTATTTATAGTTTGTTGCTTGTAGCAACTTCTGTTTAACTAATGCAAGTGACTGTGAAGTATTGTTTGAATTCTTTCTAGAGAGGTGATGATTACCTACATTGATCCACATATAACCGTGGAGCAGTTGTGTCAAGAAATGAGGGATATTTGCCGCTTTCCTCAAGACCAGGTTTTCACCATGAAATGGGTAGATGAAGAAGGTGAGTTTAATGTCTCAGTTTCCTTATTAACATTTTTACTGTCATTATCGCCTTTCATATTTTGCAGGTAGCACATTCTGTTATTTGTGAACTTATGCCAGTCATCATGGTATTGTGGACTTCCCTAAGGGATGTGGTATAAATACAGTCAAACATTCAGGTGTTGGAAGGAAGATATCCTGAAATCAAAATAACCATTGAAGAGTACTGCGTTCACAAAATTTGAGGTTGCCACAGCCACGACTGTGAAGATTAGTGCCTTGTGGGGTGCAGTGCCATGTTAGACTGGAAGATTATTACCGATGTTTTGAAGGAACATACTTCCACCATTTTCAGGGTAAAAGAGTACTCTTCTGCCTTGAAGACTGAGACAGCACTTTCCTCCAAAGTGTTGTTTACTTTCAACCAGTTTAAATGGTGTCACATCCTTCTAGGTCTGAATGCTTCCCTTTCCATGTTCTGGACCTATGTTAGGTCAGTTGGTAAAGTGATTGGCTGTAGACTGGCCCACTTGGGTTTGATTGCTGGCATGGGTATGACTTTTCTTTTTGCCACCACATTCAGATGGGTGTTGAGGGCCACCCAGCCTCCTGCATGATGGATATCGTAGGCTTTGCCCTCAGTGGTGAAATAGTTGGAGCACACAAATACTTCTTAGGTTAGTACGCATGAAACTTCAACTCCATGCTCCATTCATGGCATGGCACTTGAAAAATACCTGTTCATCATTTATAATCATTCTGTCATTTAATATGTTTTTCATATGAACAAGTTGGCTCAGGTATTCATGCTTCTGTCCCATGTTCACAACGCATTCAGTTCAAATCTCAGGAAGATGCTGGCTCTCCCTGAGGTCTTTCATGATTTTCCTCATTCCCGCTTTGTAAATGCCAGGATTGTACCTCAAATTAGGCCATGACCATTTACTCCTGCATTGTTTCTAATTCAGTATTCACTAATCATCCTACCATTTGATGCTGTACAGTCTCGTCAAAAAATAAGGTACTGTCAGTAGCCATTGCTAAATAAATCACAGATAAACAAACGAAGTAGGCCGTGTAAATGGTAAAGATAAAACCTAAGTGTCTCAGCATCACTACATGAATATGTTAAAAGGGTGTTACAATATTGGCACGTGTTGGGTATGTGTCACGCGACATATAACTTCACGCCGTCTTGAGTATGGCGAATTTATTCCACTCGCTCTCACAATTACACAATTCACAATTACACCACTACTGCCATCTGCAATATCAGAATTACTTCCACTGCTGGAGTCACTGCCATTCACTCCGTCGAATGCTAGACTGCAACTGACATGGCGACTTCACGATCCACTTGTGTCACTCCTGGTCACACACTCTGACTCACAACTGCTCAGCTGGCCTTTTATACCGTTCCCTGTTGCCTTGTGTTAACAGCAGTGTCCACTGTTACATTATACTGGGAAGTGCTGTTACATCACCGCAGGGGAGTGCAGAGTGTTTACTGGCCTGTTACCGTAGCAGCGGCAGTTGCTCCGATGCTGTTACATCACCACTGGAAGGGGGGGGGGGTGTCCTTCATAGCACAAATACATCACGCTGCTCCCTTCTAAAGGCTGTTCATCCCGAATAGCCTAACGGTGCATCCCCATTCATTTTCTTTGAAGGCTGTTCTTTCAACGTCTTCTTTTTGTCCGGCTACTCCTCTTGCAACAACTATTCTCCAGCTGTTACATCCGCTTCCTTCCTGAGATTGTTCACCCCAAACATTTCCATGGCCCAGCGTCATATCACATTCACTCCTCAGATTCATCCATCACACATTCGCTCTCGCTGGGGAGGCCGGTACTTCTACGTCATCAGCTCATCCTCTGCTTGAAGTATCATCTTCCGTTTTGGAGGGGGTTGACCCCTCCACAAGTTCCACTTCCTCATTTTTGGTAACCTACTGGAAATTCCTATTGTTCGCTTCACGATTTCCAGCCCAATGGACTTACTGTAGCTCCCGTTGGTTGTCCTTTCGCTTCAAAGCCATAGCCGCTCCTCAAAGTCTTGGTTCCTGGTCAGGTCGGTGCCTTCCTGGTGCATCTGTTGGCTCCTTCCGTACGTCCATCCTTTCCGGGTTCCCAAACCACATTGTCCCTGTCACGAACTTTCCTGATGACATTATCCTTGCGCCGTGCCACTCCTGCATGGTGTGTCATCCTAGTTCTAGAAGCAACCAGTTCTCTGCGTTGGCAACACTTTTCCTGGGTAACATATGACTTTACGATGTCTATTGTGTCATGCCACTGTTGCACGACGGGACATCTTCTGGTCTATTGGCGTTTTCCATGCCACTTTCGCATGGCATGTTGTCCCTCCATGGACGACAGCCAGTTTCTTCTGGGGTCCACAATTTTCCCATGTCGAATTCTTCGGTTTCTGGTGGTGGCGCTGCACGGCCAGTTTTCGGCCCCTACGCCTTTTCTTCTTCAGTTCTCCGACTGGCATTACTTCGGCGTCTTCTACAGGGACCTCTCATCGTTTTCCTGCCTCAGGTTTCATGTCCACTGAGGTTGGCTCTTCTTCTTGACATGCCTCCATCTCTTGGCAGGCCATCATCTGTTTTTGGGTAATCGACGTCATTTCTTCTTGAGGTTCTCCAACCAGTATCACTATGGCATCTTGTACAGGTACTTCTTGATGCTCCACTACAGACTGCATCATTTCTGAATCGGGCTCAATCTTCTCTGCATCTGCCTCCATCGCTTCCTGGCAGGCCGTTCTCTCATTTCGGCATGTCTTTAGGGGGTGAATTGCAGCCTCTTCATTAGGAATCTTCTGCCGCTCCACTATATCCTCTTTTCCTCTTGGATTTGTCTCCATTGCATCTTGGCAGGCTGTCGTCTCTTCCTGCCAGGCATTCATATTGGCTTTCAACCTCTTGTCTCGCATGGCAGCTGTCCTTGCTTTAATGGCTCTCGTTTCTGCTAAGAAGGCTTCTATTTCTGCCGCCATCTCTTCTTGCCAGGCTTTTCTATCGGCCGTCATTTCTTCCTTGTCGGTTTTCCTGTCGGCATCCATTTTTTTCAGCATTTAGATTATTTGTTCCATTTTCGTATGGCAACACTGTAAACACACACTTCCGTCTTCAGTTCAATAATCGCTTCAGTCAATCAGCTCTGACGAAATTGTTGCGTGTTTAAGTTCGTAAACCAATTCTGACACCAAATTGTCACGAGTTGGGTCTATGTCAGGCGACAAATAACTTCACACTGTCTTGGGTATAGCACATTTATTCCACTCCCTCTCACAATTACACCACTACTGTCATCTGCAGTATCACAATTACTTCCACAGCTGGAGTCACTGCCATTCACTCCGGCGAATGCTAGACTGCAGCTGACTCAGCGACTACATGATCCACACTGTGTCACTCATGATCACACACTCTGACTCATATACTGCTCAGCCAGCTTTTTATACTGTTCTCTGTTGCCTTGTGTTAATAGTGGTGTCCACTGTTACGTCATACAGGGAAGTGCTGTTATGTCACCGCAGGGGAGGCAGAGTGTTTACTGGCCTGTTACTGTAGCTGCAACAGTTGCTCCAATGCTGTTACGTCACCGCTGGAAGGGGGGTGTCCTTTATAGCGTAAATACGTCACAGTATACAGGGTGTCCCAGGAGGAATGTGCCAAACTTCGGGAGGGTGTTCCTTATGTTAAAGTATGCCGATATAACCCAAAACACCTATGTCCAAAGTTGAACGGTTACGGAGATAATGGCCAGAGAAGTGTCAAACTTTGACCGGGGTTACACACTTGTTGATTACAAAATAGATATTAAAACTGGCAGGAATATGTGGATTCTGTAA